>NW_026527214.1:600000-900000 GCF_022682495.2 Desmodus rotundus
GCAGGTGTTGAGGGAGAAATACTATTTAGCTCCCCTCGCCTGCACCGCTTTTTCTTTTCTTTTCTTTTTTTTTTTTTTTTTTTTTTTTTGCGAATTTTATAGGATTAATGCTGACAGCAAAGGGTAACCAATCTCCTGAGTGGAATTAAAGGCTCAATGAAGAGTCAAAGAGTCTGGCTACATGAATTATATGTTAAGGGTAATGTGTCTAATTATATTTTCCAAATGATCTTAAGTAATCCATGCATTTTGAAAGGATATCTACCATTTGAAATGGACACTAAAGACTGCAAAATAGGCACGTGTGGAATCCAATGAGTTCTATAACCTAACAAAAATGTAGAAACAGGGATGATACACGAAACAGAACGAGGGTTGTCGCAAGGGAAGCGGCTGGGTGAATGGAAGAAGAAGGTGAAGGGATTACTGGAAGGACAGCTGTTCAGGATCCTTGGACACGGATCACAATGGGGGGGTGGCCAGAGGGAAGAGGAGCGGGAGCTGGGTGCAGGAGAGCAAAGGGGGAAGAGGGGTGAACAACTGTATTAGCAGAAACAACCCCCAAAATGTACATTAAAAACTAGTCCCTTCAAAACAACTTGGCCAATAATTGGCAGTGTTCCCTTCCCTCCTCACTAAACCCACCACAGAACTCTACCCACAGGAAGAACACATTGTGTCCTGGCTCCCGTTCCTGTGTCATGCTCTGAAATATTCCGAGAAGGTATTTCCGGGACATTGTCCGCACAGTTCCTGGATCTCCACTGAGAATTTGGCTTATTCAGGTAACTGGGCCACAGTCACTGGCAAAATGGGTCAGTTCACTGAGTTCCTTGTGGAGGCCAGGTAATGGAATCAAAGTACCTTGGAAGAAAGTGTAGCACTTCTGCTCTGAGTGAATGAGATTCCGATGTAAATACACATCATCCATGGCGATGAGAGAGGCAATTGTGAGAAGCAACTATGACTGCTGGGAACTATGCTGTGACTCCAAGGGGAGAAACAGTGTTAACACTCCATTTATCAAAATTTCAGTGTACTTGATGGTTTCATGAATGGTAATAATATTGCAAAAGAAAGGATAGATCAGGTCCTTGGAGTCTTATCCATTGACTGAGAGTATAATTCAAATCGTATCTACCAGGTAACCCACTTTAGAATCTAAGCACATGCTTTCTATGAGAGAACTAAGGGAATGATATATACAAACGTACATAATTCTTTCTATACGTCTACACATGCATTCTTTCAGAAAGAAATTAACATTATTTTGAAAAAGAATTGTATGTATCATGTGCATAGAAAACATGGAGAAAAACATTTTTTACACTCACCTCCTGACTGGAAATATTTCTCATCGAATGGAAAGGTGTGTTTTTCAAGGGAGGGAACAAGAGGAAATGAGGAAACAACACTGGAAAAAAGTTTGTTCCTCTGCAGCCATATTTAATGTTTCCATTCGTTATTATATATGAAATAATAGAGAATGCTTGAATATCACTTGCAAACTGAGAACTGACTTTCTTTTAACTTTCAAACTGAAAGACATTCGGTGAAATATAAACTTACCATGAGGAGAAATATCTGGGGATAGGAGAAGAAATATATTTGTATGCAGTTTTCCTTTCTCACACGTGACAAAACAGACAGACGTGACATTTGTTCCGTCCTGGGATTCAGCGAAAGGCAAATGCCCATTAGGTCTGATTCTATATTTCACCAATTGCGTGGATATCCAAGACATTATCGTCACAATATTGATTCCAGTATGGCAGTGGTAAATGTTACGTGTGTCATCCCGAGCTGTGCTGAGTCAGTCCATGTTAGATTTACTCCGAGGAAACGTCATTGCTAGAAAATGTACATTTTCCCTTTCCACAGACAAGTGCTTGACAAGAAACAGTCTGGCTAGTACGACAGCAGCAAGTGAATGACTGGGTCTTTCGTCCTGAGCAGCTATGAAGACGAACCTATTGTTCACTTGATGTACACAGCATCACAGTACCTCTTCAATAGGCATATTTCATGTGGGAACATGGAGATAAGGCCTCAATCGAAGGATTTTGTAAAAATAAAACACTTGTTAAACGCCTGAGCCCTTGTTTTGGGTATGATAATTGAATGTCATCGCTGTTCTTGATTTTGTCAGAAAAGGACAGGCTACCCTTTACATTCTTGACATCTTTTCAGGATTAGGAAGTAAGCCTCCAATTCTGCTCTTCTCATCACTGTGCTTGCACCTGGTATGACCATTCTTGTCTTCAACCATTGTTTTCCTTCTTGGAAACAGTCTCTGGAGGCTACTCTCATTGTCACTTCCGTCTTAGAGCAGACCGGAGACTAGGCAGGGAATGCCTTAAAATGGGATAGTACAGGGAACCGAATGAAGGCTTCTGTCTTCCATATTACGAAACCACTTAGCTAGGGTGACTTAACACACAGAATCCTAAGGAAGATTCAATAGAATAATAAACTTCTCCTTTATTACTCCCTCCAGTCATATTAACAATATTACACATCACATTTTTTTAACCGTTTGGGGTTTGTTAGAGACAGAAACATCAATCTGAGAGTGAAGCATCAATCATTGCCTCTCATTCACAGCCCACGTGGGGACCGAACCTGCATCCAGGGCACGTGCCCTATGGCAATCAAACCAGCACCTTCTGACTGTGTAGGGTGACACAAAACCGATGTAGCCACACCTGGGAGGGCTAAATATCCCTTACCTCTACGCTATGGTGAAGAAAAGTAGGGCTTTGGAGGCACCCGGGACTGCCTTCATCACAGTCTCGTGATGCAGCTTTGAATAATTTTGTATCTCTTTGAGCCTCAAGTTTCTGATTGGCAAAATAAAATAAATTATACTTCGTCCAAGAAATGGTTTTGAAGTCTCAGTGAGAAAATGTTATTTGGAAACAGTAACTATCCACCCAATAATTCTAGGCTTTATGGAAATAGTAATAAATATTTCCTCCCTCAACAAATTGCAGTACCATTGGAAAGACACTAGAGTCACCTCTGGCGAAGACACAGGCATACGTAGATGCCCTTTCCCTCCTCACACAGCCAAAACAAGGAGAGCAATGAATTTAAAAACAAAAACCAGCCAGAAACTGGCAGAAAATGGAACTGGATGAGAGTCCAACAACCAAGGAGTTACAGACGAAACATTCACACAGACCAGTAGGAGGGGTAGAAGCGGCAAGTAGGGGTGGAGAGGACTCGCAGCAGGAAGGTGGCTGGAGAACTGGGACGGGAGAGGCGGCCCTGGCAGACAGGTGGCTGGTGGACCAGGCAAGGCAGCAGCTCCAGAGCGAGGGGTAGCATATTTGCTAGCAGATCAATGGAGATGAACAACGGTGGAGCGAAATGGACGACGCAAGCCAGGGCTCCAGCGCAGCTAAATAAAACCTCAAACCTCTGCTGGGAAACACCTGAGGGGTTTGCAGCAGCACAGAACACTCTCAGCCTCACAGGAGAGTTCCTTGGAGAGACACACAGAGTCCGAGAACGTATACAAAACCACTCCCCTGAGAATCAGCTTCACATGGGACTGTTTTGATTGTGGTAGTAGGGGAAGTGACTGAAAGCCAGCAGAGAGCTAGGCAAGCAGCATCGTTCCCTGTCACACCCCTCCCCAAAATACGGCTCACAGCACGGCCAGGTGGGCTGCCCTAATGAAACCCTAAGGCTCTGCCCATTACCACATAAGAGGCACTCTGAAACAAACAACCAAAAACACATGGCCCAAATGAAAGAAGAGATCAAAGCTCCGACAAAAATGCAGGCAAGTGATGAAGGGTTAGCCAACCCATCAGAGGCACAGTTCCAAATGCTGGTCGTTGTGATGCTCAGCAATTGGCTGAGTATGGTCACAACATAGAGGAACAAGTGCAGCCTAGGAAAAGTGAAATAGAGGAACATGTTCAGGGAACCAACACGGACAGGAAGGAAAGCGGGACTGAGACGAACAGTTTGGAGCAGAAGGAAGAAAAACACATTCAACCAGAACAGAATGAAGAAACAACGATTCAAATCATTGAGGAGAGTCTTAGGAACCTCCAGGGTAATTCTAAGTAGTCCAACATCCAAATCATAGTGGTGGCAGGAGGACAAGAGGAAGAACAAGAAATGGAGACATTCTTTGAAAAGTGAATGAAGGACAACTTCCCCTATCTGGCACAAGAAACAACCTTCCAGGAAGTCCAGGAAGCCTAGAGAGTCCCAAGGCAGTTGGACCCAAAGAGGAACAACCAAGGCACAGCACAATTACATTGCCCGAGATTAAAGATAAGGAGAGAATCTGAGAAGCTGCAAGAGATAAGGAGACAGTTACCTACAAAGGAATTCCGAAAAGATTGTCAGCTGATTTCTCAACAGAAACATTGGAGGCAAGAAAGGGCTGGGAAGAAGTATCCCAAGTGATGAAATGCAAGGAACTCCATCCAAGATTGTTCTATCCAGCAAAGCTGTCTTTTCGAACGCTCGGGCAGATAAAGTGCTGCCCAGACAAGTTCAATTTAAAGGAGTTCATCATCTCCAAGCCCTTATTATATGAAAAGATACAGAAAGTTGCCTAAGGAAAAAGAAGGTAAAAAAAAAAAAAATGCGAATAAAATGGCAGCAAAGTCACATCTATCAACAACCTAACCTTAAAAGCAAAAATAAAAACACACTACGCAGACAATTCCAACAGGAACTGAATGGCAGAAATGGAGGTAATATGGAGGGTTATTAGCGGGAGGGGGTGGACCGACAACGGGGGAAAAGGTACAGGGAATAAGAAACATTAATGATAGGAGCAAAATAGACCGGAGGAGGTAAGGGTGGTATAGGAAGAGGAATGGGAATGACATTATTGATACAGGAAAACAAAGGCAGCGATGACACAATACCCCTGGTTATTTTTCTTCTATGACTGTGTTCTGTCTTCCTCACTGGTTTCCACTCTTTCTATTCCTAACTCTAGGCTCTCATCAAAGTCAGGTTTTTCTTTTGTTTTAACTTCAAAACTTAATTTTTATTTTTTAGCCATAAAACACGATTTTCATAAAACCCTTCTACTAGGTTAAATTTTTAATAGATATTGATTTAATTTTATGTTTATTCAGTTATAATTGACTGCATTTCCTCCCCATCCCTGCACCTCACCCTAGCCAGTCCCACCTCCCCCAGACACCTCAAAACTTCCCTTTGATTTTCTCCTTGTGCATTTTAGAGTAGTAGATCCTGTAGACCACTCTCCCCTCTATCCCCTCCCTCTTCCCCTCTGACTATTGTACCATTGTTCTTAAAGTCCTATGTGTCTGTTTCTATTTTGTTTCCTTTTTTCCTCAGTTGATTATGTTGTCCTTAAAGGTGAGATCATTTGGTATTTCTCCCTCACAGCCTGGCGCATTTCACTTAACCTAATGCTGTCCAGTTCCATCCATACCATTGCAAAGTGTATCAGCTCCTTCTTTCTCTCTTCGGTGCAGATTTCCATTGTGTAAATGTACCATAGTTTTTGGATCCACTCATTAGCTAATGGGCACCTAGGTAGCCTCCAGCACTGGGCTATTGTAAATCGTGGTGCTATGGACATTGGGGTGCACAGGTTCTCTGGCATTGGTGTTTCAGTGTTCTAAGGGTACAATCCAAGCAGTGGAATTTCTGGGTCAAACGGCTTTTCCATTTTTAGTTTGCAGAGGAAATTCCATACAGTTCTCCACAGTGGCCGCACCAGTCTGCATTCGCACCAACAATGTCCTGGTTGTCCCTTTTCTCCTCATCCTCTCCGACATCCGTGTCTTCCTTTGTTTATGTTGGCCACTCCGGCTGTTGTGAGATGGAACCTCATTGTGGTTTAATTTTATAAACGAAGAACACAGTAGAAGGAATCAAAAGCAGGATCGGGGGAGCTGAGGACCGCCTCAACAAATTCACTTTTCTCTATACTTTCTTTCGAGTATTTATCGTTATTGTTCCTTTATTCGTGCAAGGGGTTTTCTATTACTCATCCATGCAGACTAGGATTATTGGGATTGTATTATGCGGTGGAGATTGCTGCTAAAATGCCTTGGAGAAAGACGACAAAGGTAAATTAGGCAGGGTCTCAGGCCTCAGAAAATGTGCAGCCCAGTGTAGCTCCGATGTTTAACGCCTCCTGCGGTCTTCTATTGCATACTATAACGTGTTCATTGGATGTTTCTTAAAGTCATTGGACAATAAGAAGCAGAGTCGTCTTCTATTTAAAAAACTAGTGGCAATCCCGTGTCACGCAAATGAATCAGAGCAATTATTATTGTCCCAAGTTCAAGGATCATAAATTCGAAGTCCATCTGCCTTTTCTCCCACTGCCATCTTTACACGTATTACAAGATTTTGATCCATCTTCCCCAAAGTGTCTTTATCCTTCATCTCTTCCCTTGCCATTCTACTGCTAAAACTGCAGTTCCAAAGTAGTAGGAACATGTCAGCGATGGTCTCTACGTGACCCATCTGTCCTTGATTAAAGAATTTTGTATGAGAGACACTGGGGTAGGGTTGAGGGATGGGGAGACATGCAGAAAATTGTAAGTGAATTTTTTTTTTTCAGAGAGACCCTGAAATAAAACCCAACAGCCAGAAGCAAGAGGGAGTTGCGGGGAGATAATGAGGGTGGGGAAGGGTGCAGGGGTATCAGGAACATGTATACGGAGATGTGGACAGAGCCAAAAGTGATGGGAAGATGGAGGATCGAACATGGGGATGGGTCTGGAGGGAGGCAGTGGGGACTCACCGGAGTTAGAGGTGGTTTTGTGGGAGGTAGTATGGTCAAAGAGAAATGAAAAGTCTTTGCATTGAATAATGTTTTCCTATATGAATATTTGAAAAAATCCTCTGTTCTTATCTGTACCTGAAGCCTAACATTTAACTTGTTAATGTGCATGTCCCTGTTCATATTTTGTTTCCTTTTTTCCTCAGTTGATGATGTTGTACTTAAAGGTGAGATCATTTGGTATCTCTCCGTCACAGCCTGGCACATTTCACTTAGCATGATGGTGTCCATTTCCATCCATAGCATTGCATGGTTGTCTCTAAAAGACTCCCACCACATCATCCCTATGAGGAGCCTTGGGAACTATGTCGTCTAACAACCTACTTTCACAGATAACAGGTCTTGGAAGTTAATTGATTGGTGTGTGCTCTGTTACTATGAGCACGATTGTCTCAGTTACATCTAACTGCTTTGTATGTCCATAGAGTCCTTGCAGTTTGGCTTCCTTTGCAAACTATTTAAGATGTGTGAGTATGTACGCTCATGTATGCTTGTGTATTCCTTTGGTTTGGGGTTTGCATTTCAATGAAAATTAATTGCTGATTCTTACCTGATGAATTCATTGGTTCTGAATCAGGTTTATGCTTTAGACCACACTTACCATTTTGTTCATCCTAAGATCTTTTCTCTGAATTAAACATCGTAGTATAAGACAGACTTCTCGAACTTCTCCTTAGTACCCCCAGCCTATTACTGTGGTTTGGAAAGTGTTTCACTTACTGAAACAGGACCCTGGATTGTAAGAAGCGTTGCTAGTATGGTCACCGTTTTCTCAAGGCTTGGAAAGTGAAATGTTATGCTTCTGTAGATTATAAAGTTGAAATGTATATTTCCTAGGCTTTGGCCCTTTACACATTCCTTCTATGAATATTCAAGAGTCTCTCCATGTATCTACAAGTTGACGTAACAAGGAAGTGCTTACCCTTCAACGACCTCCCACGTTTGAAGCACTCTAGGAAGCAAGTCATTAGGTCTTATGTATTTATATACATGAAGAATATTCAAATGATCTTTGACTAGGGCTTCCCAGAGAGTACCAACCCAGTATGTGTTATATATCACATTATAAGGAGCTGGCACCAATACTTATAAATTGTAGAAGAAATACAACGGTCCTATATAAATTTTGTCTTTTTCATGTGACTGTCTTGACGTGATAACTTTGCATGTTTTTTGACATATATTTTTCGTCTCTGTCATGAATGAGTATTGTGCATACGCTGTATTTCTTCCCTGAAAAAAAGCGCTCTACTGTTCATTTTTTCTGGAGCATGAACTGCTATCTAGGGATATTTCTCTGGCCTTCTCTGAATTCTTTTTTCCCTGTAGTAACGCATACGATAGGATCAGGAAATGTCAAAAGGAAGAACAATGCCATTTTCCACCAATGTTTATGGAAAGATGTGAAAACTGTGAGCAGGGTTAATGACGGTCTTTCTTAATGAATGGAAAAAATCTAGAGTAATGATTTTAAAAATATTGGTCTTTAATATTTATGGGCTGTTGTTTAATTCATCAAAAATATTTCACACTTTACTTTTGGAGTCCCTGATTCTCCCATTTCCATTAAGTACGTGAAGTTTCTCTACACAAAACCACCTACACCTGGAAAAATACCCTACTTCATTTGGTTTCAAAGGGTCCCATGAAAAATGTAGGTTAATGTCAAGACTACTTCACCATACAGGATGCCTACTGTGTCTACATATATTTGCTTCTCATCGTTAATGGAAGGAGTGAATTAATTTTTTCTTCCCTAGAGTGTACAATTTATTTCGTCCAATGATTTATTAATCCTAGAAGTTGGTTCTATGGGGTTGACACCTATGTTTCATGATTCCTTATGGATATGTTACAGCTTGACCTTAGAGCGGAGAGCAGCTTTACCACTTGTCATTATTTTTTTACTCACTTTGTGGTATGAGAGACAGTTTTTATCCTTTCTGATATTTACCAAAGTCCATATTTTCAAGTTTCCGATAATCAATGCATCTATTGTCATTACAGAGAACATGCTTGGGACTGTTATTGTTGCAAAATGCACTTTGAATTGGGTATTCTCTGCTTAGAGTACTCTTCATTTTCTCAGGTTTTTAGAGGTAACCGCATGCCCTTTTACAATTTCATGAAGCAGAAGTAATTAAGGCCAAACTGACGGAATTTTAAATATGTCCAATTCATCTAGCAGGAAAGAACCACCAAAGGTAGTCGAAGCTATGTCTTCCATTTTAAGTAATGACGTGAGTGTGTCTAAAAAAATACAAGAAGGGGGGAGTTGTTAAAAGTCAGAAGATAGTTGTAAACATACTTCATTACATCCCAAGTACAGAGGAAACCAGCAGTTCCAGAAAGGAAGAAAAATATCTACAGACTAGTTTTATGGAAGGGCATTTGAACTAAACCAAGAAAGGACTGCAGGGTGGAGACAAGGTGACGCGCTTACCCTTACAGAGCAAAATACTGTCACGCAAAGGAAAAAGTTATGCTAGTATGCAGAAGCTAGATGCGTGATACTATTCTGGATTTAACGCAGCATGCGAAGGCCATGGTTCACATCATTTTTCCAAGTGTGAAAGCGACACAGACAGACTCTTACCTCACAGACACTAAATACTTTCCCCTGACACGGTTTGTTCACTGGTGTCTTAACCTTCCTGGGACATCTGAAGGTTTCCTTGTCATATTCAGCCACGGATCTCGCAGTAGAATGTGCGCCACACATCGCAAGGCTCCTAAACTCTCTCAGGCTCTGTACCTGTGCTGCATTTTAATGCGATCTCGTGCTACATTCTGCATCACTAAACCTGCCACACCAACCAAGTTGTATTCTCTTTCGCCGTGCCTTAGCATGACTGCCTTCTAAATATGAACTTGGAATGAACATGACTTCACCTTGACATCATGCTTTCTTTCCTTCAAATAATTTCAGTGCTTACCCAGTTTCAATTAACGGCATAACATCTGTTAAGGTCGTATTCTTCATCAAGGACATTTTTTAAGTCGGTGAAACATATGTTTTACATATATTGTGTTATGCACACATATTTCCCTACTCTGGCTTGACAGTAGATTGGGAGAGGAAGAATTAAAGGATATAAGAACTAATTCTAACAAGGGAAATCATTGTTACTTGCCCCTTCAATATTCACCATCACCACTTCCCTTCTTTATTGCTGTCAGAAGGCATGTTTTTCGTGGGGAAAGCACTTTAAAAGTCTTCAGCACCGAGTTGCATTTTATCTATCCCAATCAGGGCCAAGTGTTTCTCACTTTCATGGTCTGCATTATAGATGTGAGGGGCCATGTGATCCCGGTCTGCAACTCAGGGCACAGAACCCATTCTGCCAGGGTCACCTTTGGAAAAACTGTTTCTTTATCCGTTAAAAAGGAAAGCCAAGGTGCCACCACTTTCTTGACTCCCATTCGACAGCATGGAATGCTGATGCTGTATGTGGGTTAGAACAGCCATCTTGAGACCTGTAGGGAAGCCAAGGGACCACAACCAGTACAGTTAAGCCACGTGAGAAGTGTCAACAGCAGCTTTGTAGTTGCTTCCCCTTATTGTCGGCCAAAAAGGAAAACTATGCCACCTACTGAAGCATTAATTGTCTGCATCAGTTTGCTTATTACTCCCACAAAAGGGATTGAAAATGGAGCCATGCAGCATGTTTTGTAAACAAAACACTTTAGTTAGGTTTCGTCTCAAGAAGAAGCAAAGCATAAATCTCATGGATTAAAGCAAACACATATCTCTCACTTCTGATTCTTCAGTTTAAGTATGATTTTTGTCGAGTCTCCTCATCTTGTCTTGGCTTGAATTTTGGTGGAAGGTAGAACTTTGGATTGAATGAGGTGTTTCCTCTGAGGGAAGGCAAGAATGAATGTGTATCCATTCAATAGAACATTTCTTGTGTAGGCAGCTGTCCCAAGTTAATGAGGAGTGACCGTAATTAGCGTTTCTTGGACGTTTACACATCACGTCCTCCTCTTGCCAATCATTGACAACGTCACATAGCCAAGGTCAACATCATAGCAGGGAAATACGTTCTCGCAGCGGTAAGGGGTAAAGTGGAGAGGGAGCATTTTCTCTGAATAAAATTTACAACACATAATGTTAACTCTGGGATTATGGTGTTGCATAATTGGTTATATTCACTTTTATCGCTACTAAATTCAATATTATTACATGAAAAGATATTTATCTCACTATTTGGTTTGAAGGATTTCAGTTACTCGTCTTTAGAGAGAGGAAGTGAGGGAGAGAAACACCAAGGCATGGTGGCCTCTCAGGCGCCCCCTAGTGAGGACACAGCCCACAACCCAGCCATGTGCCTTGACTAGGAATTGAACACCTAACCCTTTGCAAAATGCATTTCCTTCCTGGAAATGGTCATGCTTTCTGTCGCATCAGGCCTTTCACATCTGCTTATTCCCCTGGCTCCGTTATGATCTGCCATTATTCCTACCCGCCCTTTTCCCATCTGAAAGCCTGCTTACCCTCCGCCCCCCATGAACTGACAGTGCTCATGCCTGACTCAGCTCAGATAGAAGTCCCTCTGAAGAGTCACCTTTCATCCTTGTCTTTCCAGTAGCCCGGGATCCACAAATATGTTTTTATTGCTGTATATATAGCGTGCGATGTTAATGATGTAAATACATGTCAATGTATTTCCCTCTTCCTGTATCCGACCACGAATGCCTTTGACTCAGAGATCATATCGTATTTATGTTTACACCTAACATAGAACACACAACCTTGATCAGTAAATTAGTGGTGATCACTACAGGAATTAAATGCATCCAAATCTCACTCTCCCGCGAGTGCTGGGACCAAGAGTAAAAATCCTTGAGCCCTCCACCATTTCTCCACACGTTATATAGGTTCCAAGAAATTCAGCCAATGACATTGGGTTGAAAGAGATGTCCCAAACAGTTCAATGAAACTCGCAGTGTTGCAGAAGAGCAGCCATGGCTCCACAGGGGGTATCTAAGGAGATTAATGGTGTGCATAGAAGCTTCTGGTCATTTTGAACATCTACTGGTGGAGCTAAGCTACTCTTCCCTGCCCCTGGCATTTCACACTGCAGTCAGCAGCACAGATGGGGAGTAAATATGCTGAGAATCTTGAGGAGAGTGGCCAAAATACGTTGCCCTTCAGGACACTCTGACACTTGTTGTTTTCTCGTGAAATCTCACCCCTATGCATTTGTCATGTGTGAGAAACAAGCTCTTGATTCTGACCACAAACTCCTGAAGTATCTCCTAGGAGCTGGCGTTAAGTCCTGCACTTCAACTTGGAAACGCGGTGTGCCCAGGAGAACACCGATCAGCAGGGTGACCAGGAGCGAAAAGACAGCCAAGACTGTAGTGCATTTTCCTGTGTAATCCTCCCTTTGTGGTAAAATATCCCAGGGGCTCCCTTTCTTGATATGCTTCCTTTGTCTTTACAGAGGATTAGAACCATTTGTTTCATACAAGTTCACTATTTACTTGTTTGTTTCTCTGTTTATTTCTTTATTGCATACAAAACTCTAATATGTTGCTACACTATTATTCCTATAAAATTGTTGCTATACTAATACTCCCTGTGATGGAGGCCATCTGTCTCCCCTGGCCACGCGCCCACTGAGTTGCTGATTGGTCAGCTGTCCCTTGTGACGTCACAGTGCATATTCCCTCCTGCCATGGGAACACAGGGTCCCTTGGGGCCGGCCAGCAGGAACTGTTGGGGCAGGCCTTCAGGAGCGGCTGGTCCTGTGGCAGGAAGGCGGAGTATCCCCGCAGGCAGCGCAGCCTTGGGCTATAGGCTCTGAGCAGCAGACAGCAGTGGAGGACAAGGAGATGGAAGAGCCAGGGGTGGAGGAGCAAGAGGTGCAGGAGGAGGAGGTGCAGGAGCCTAGGATTGAGGAGCCAGGGAACAGCGGCGCACAGGTGAGCAGTAGCCTCTCAGGTCCTGCTGTTCCAAGTGAGTCCCCAACTCTCCCTGCCCCCCGCCCCCACCATACACGCCACAGCCAGGTTCCAACTTCTTACCCGCCGACCTGGGGGGTGGCTGACCCTGCAACCATCTTCCCCAGAAGCCACGCCCGCCCTAACCCATGGTCCCCCTCACCCGTGGTTCCCCCTTGGTCCCTGTCAGGATATCCAGTCCATCCCCGCTGTCTGGGACACATCCACGGCGCTGAGGCGACTGCACAAGGAACTGGCGAACATCACGATCGATCCCCCGCCCATGTGCTCTGCAGGGCCAGTGGATGACAACATGTTCCAATGGAAGGGGACCATCATGGGACCCCCGGACAGCCCCTATGAGGGAGGGGTGTTCTGCCTAAACATACAATTCCCTCGAAATTACCCCTTCAGGCCTCCGGCGATTTCCTTCACCACCCCGATCTACCACCCCAATATCAACCGAAAGGGATATATCTGTGTCGATATTCTCAGGTCCCAGTGGTCTCCTATAATGACCATATCCAAACTCTTGCTGTCCATCAGCTCCTTGCTATGTGACCCCAACCCCAACCATGCCTTTGTTCCATCCATTGGGAGAATGTACCTAAAGGACAGGAAGGCATATGATACCATGGCGCGAGCTTGGACCAAGAAGTATGCTATGTGAGGGAGGGGCAAATGATCACCCCTCACCTCAATAAAACACCTGGCTGTTGAATGGGCTCTTCTTTGATTGCTTTCTGGGAGGAATCCTTTCCCTTCTCACATCTGCCTATGAGGGTGTGTGGAGGCCTGGTGGGAAGCAGTGTTTGGGGGAAGGGCAAGGTTGGGAGACGGGGTATTTTGAGAGAGGCTAGTAGTAATAAATATTTGACTGAAACACTTCTTTCCTGCTTCAGGATGGGAAAGCAAGAACAAGGGGGTGGTGGGATTAGCAGGCGTCCTTTAGCACGCCCAAGGTGGGGGAAACACTGGATGAAGAATAGGAAGATCATTAGGTATCTGGTTCATACTGAGGTACCTGTGTCTTCAGGGTTTTTGCTTGGACCGACATGGAAGGTAAGCCACAGCCTCTTCTTTCAGGCCCACATTTAACTGTAGAAACATTAAGTGGATGAGGAGATGTCACAAAAGAAAACGAAGTCTTTTCTTCCAAGAATTCTCCACCCCCCCACACGACACTGCCCGCCTTTTTGACCCGTCTGCCACCCTCCTCAGTCTGGGCTATATTCCCATTCTCAGGTCATGCTTATTGACAATAGAACACTTGTACAGGCTGCCCAAGTGCCCATGAGTAGATGAGTGGATAAAAGAACTGTGGTATGTGCACACAATGGAATAAATAGTACATGGAATTCTGTCCCTTTGTGACAGTGTGGATGGACCTGAAAAACCTTAGGCTCCGTGAAATAAGCCAGTCAGAGGACGACAAATAAATACCATAGGATCTCTGTCATAAGGAGCATCTAATGAACAAACTGAAGTAACAAGGAAAATGGGGAGAGGCTCCTAGAGAGCTGGCAGCCAGCTGTCAGAGGGGGTATGGGGTGCAGGCTAGGTGGGAAACCGGAAGGGAGTAAGAAAAGACCTTCCCAGATAACAGTATGGAGAAGACCAAGGGAAAAGGGGTGGGGCGGTGCAATAGAAGGGCATGAAGGGGGACAGCGGGTGCTGCCAGAAGCAGACTTGAATGGGGTGGTGATCACACAATACAATATGCAAAGGATGAAGTGTAGACTCCCACGCTGCAAACCTGCAAATTTCACTCACCTGTGTCACCCCCCAGTAAGTGCAATTAAAAAATAACAGGATAGGAAAGTTTCCTTTCTTTGTGTAAATCTTTTCTCTATGAAAGAGTGTCCTCAATCCGTTGTCAGTGGAGCACTCCTGCGACTGAGCAGCAGTTTGGGTCCTGCTGCCTGCCTGCTAGGCTAAGTGTTAGAGGCAAAGGTTGGGTGGTGAAGGAAAGGGGTTAGGAACACCAGGAAGACAGACGAGAGAGACGCCAATGAAAACCACAATGAGATATAACCTCACAAGGTGAAAATGGCCATCATTGGATACATCTAATCGCCACAAATGCTGGCAGGGTTTGAAAACAAAGGCAACCATTTTGCCCTGTGGGTGGGAATGCAGAATGGGGAAGTCACGGTGGAAAACATGTTTGCATTTCTTCAGGTAATGGAACTGCCTGTTGGTCCATCAATTCCATTGGTGTATTTATACCCTGAGAATCCACAAAGATGCGCCATGCTACAGGTCAACATTATAAATGAGTAAGAACAATTAAGTAATCAGCGCCAAGGAGTGAGAGGGTCAGAATTCAAAAGGCAAGAGTGGCTAAACTCAAATACCAGGTGTGCAGGGACTTTGAGCATCCACGTGAGAGAGGATTTAGAGCTATGTGAAAGGGGCAGATCCTGATGACCTGACTGACAGGAGAGATTTTCCAAATTCTGCTTTCATAACATTAGGGTGCTGATTCCTTGCAGGATTGCTCATTGGTGTCATGAGAAAGAGGCATCTAACAGCCTTTTCAGGACCTTGGGACCCTACAGGCAGTCTGTGTGGTCCCTTTTTGCACTCTATGTCTGAGTGAGGCCATCTTTTCATCATTTCCTTCTACCAAAACAATATCTTCCAGTAGTTTGTAGAAAAGAGCAGAGATACGAATGCCTCTGTCTTCCTTAAGCTGGCAAATAAAGAGATTTGCAGAAATAGAAAAAACAAAAACAAAAACAAAAACCGAGAAACCCAGGACACTACACTCATTAAACGTAGGTATTATTAATATATGCTGTTTACAATTTAATAAGAATCCATGGACATATAAGTAAATCTCTTTCCATGCATTAAATATATGCAAAGATAGATTGGGATAAACTACTGTGGGGCTGAAAATGTTTAATGCTTTTCCTTCCTCCTTTTAAGTTCTTCAGGCTGGGCTAATAACCAAATTGATAGAGGTGGGCTGATAGGAGAAAATGCAAGTTCAATAGACGTTCATGGGTAATTCACACTAGCATGACACATCCACGGGAATTCCAAAGACAGTGAGACAACACCGGGTTGCTGGGACATTTTGGACAAGAAGAAAAGGCTGGGTAACATGGTACTAGATTTTGAGGAATGCGAAAGAGTGATTTACAAGCAGTTGAGGAAGCGCCAAGCACACAGGCCAGGGCCTTAGTTCTGGGTGAATCCGCAACAATGGGACGCAGCAGGTACTCGGCTATGTGGACATGCCTTAAGCGGTCTACTCTTCACACTTAGTTCCATTAGCCTGAGGACATTCAGCAGTTTCTCTGTCTGAGTCTCTAGGGCAGGAAAGGGAGGAAGACCCACGGTTCCGAGAGTGGTTTGTTTCTTGATAAATAGCTTACGATTCCTTTCCCAAAAAGCACTTTCAGGACGGCAGAATTTTCCCTTCACTACAGCTGCTGGAAAGAGAAGGTCCGGACAGAGGCGTCTGAGCAAACATGGTGAGCTTGGTTGGGAGGCATGTTATCAAGGGTGCACAGCGGGGAGCATTCCTTTGGTGTCCCTTTCCTTCCTGCACAGCACTTCAGGCAGACACCACCGGGTGGTCAGAGGTGAACTTTACTTACAAATTTCGGCCTCATAGCTTCAGCCAAGTGGTTTGCAGTGCACATATTTTGGCTAAGACGATCACTAGCTTCCAGTTCCATCCCTGGATTCACGGTAGTGCAGCTGGTTTGCAGGCGTTCCCTTTCCAGGTGCCTTCTGCCAGGACCTCATAGTCTAATCTGTGATGTTCGGTGGTTTCTGTTCTACTACGAGCGAGTCACGTGTGTGGAGGATTTGACTTCCTTACGAATTGCAAATGAACAGATGCAACAACTGATCCACGGGAGGTAAAGTAAATGGTAAAAACACGTGTTACTTTGACAAGGCAGATGTAGAAATAGAACTGAGTCTCACATGTGCATTTGTGTCTGAGAGCTGGGAGTAGAGACCTGGGATGTGCAGAAAAGTTTATGTGGAAAAACCAACTGATTTAAACCCTCATTTTAAAAATTAATTAATTTATTTTATTCAGTTACAATTGTCTGGATTATCTCCTGTTCGCTCCCCCACCCCGGGCAAGTCCCACATCACTACTCCCCTCTAACCTCCCCTTTAAATTTATCCTTGTGTCCTATATAGTAGCTCCTATAGAGCACTGTCCCCCCTATGGCGTCCCAATGCCCTGTGGCTACTGTTACAATGTTCTTAATTTCAATATCTCTGGTTATATTTTGTTTGCTTTTTCTTTTCTTGATTATGTTCCAGTTCAACGTGAGATCCTCTGCACCCCAATGTTCATAGCAACACAATTTACAATAACCAAGTACTGGAAGTAACTTAAGTGCCCATCAGTTAATGAGAGGATCCAAAAAGTATGGTACTTTCAGACAATGGAATTTTACACAGCGGAGAGAAAGGAGGAGCTAATACCCTGTGCAATGGCATGGGTGAAAGTTGTGGGCATTATGCTAAGTGAAATAAGGCAGGTGTTGAGAGAGAAATACTATTTAGCGCCCCTCGCCCGCACAGCTTTTTCTTTTCTTTTCTTTTTTTTTTTCTTTTTTTTTTTGCGAATTTTATAGGATTAATGCTGACAGCAAAGGGTAACCAAACTCCTGAGTGGAATTAAAGGCTCAATGAAGAGTCAAAGAGTCTGACTACATGAATTATATGTTGAAGGGTAATGTGTCTAATTATATTTTCCAAATGATCTTAAGTAATCCATGCATTTTGAAAGGATATCTACCATTTGAAATGGACACTAAAGACTGCAAAATAGGCACGTGTGGAATCCAATGAGTTCTATAACCTAACAAAAATGTAGAAACAGGGATGATACACGAAACAGAACGAGGGTTGTCGCAAGGGAAGCGGCTGGGTGAATGGAAGAAGAAGGTGAAGGGATTACTGGAAGGACAGCTGTTCAGGATCCTTGGACACGGATCACAATGGGGGGGTGGCCAGAGGGAAGAGGAGCGGGAGCTGGGTGCAGGATAGCAAAGGGGGAAGAGGGGTGAACAACTGTATTAGCAGAAACAACCCCCAAAATGTACATTAAAAACTAGTCCCTTCAAAACAACTTGGCCAATAATTGGCAGTGTTCCCTTCCCTCCTCACTAAACCCACCACAGAACTCTACCCACAGGAAGAACACATTGTGTCCTGGCTCCCGTTCCTGTGTCATGCTCTGAAATATTCCGAGAAGGTATTTCCGGGACATTGTCCGCACAGTTCCTGGATCTCCACTGAGAATTTGGCTTATTCAGGTAACTGGGCCACAGTCACTGGCAAAATGGGTCAGTTCACTGAGTTCCTTGTGGAGGCCAGGTAATGGAATCAAAGTACCTTGGAAGAAAGTGTAGCACTTCTGCTCTGAGTGAATGAGATTCCGATGTAAATACACATCATCCATGGCGATGAGAGAGGCAATTGTGAGAAGCAACTATGACTGCTGGGAACTATGCTGTGACTCCAAGGGGAGAAACAGTGTTAACACTCCATTTATCAAAATTTCAGTGTACTTGATGGTTTCATGAATGGTAATAATATTGCAAAAGAAAGGATAGATCAGGTCCTTGGAGTCTTATCCATTGACTGAGAGTATAATTCAAATCGTATCTACCAGGTAACCCACTTTAGAATCTAAGCACATGCTTTCTATGAGAGAACTAAGGGAATGATATATACACACGTACATAATTCTTTCTATACGTCTACACATGCATTCTTTCAGAAAGAAATTAACATTATTTTGAAAAAGAATTGTATGTATCATGTGCATAGAAAACATGGAGAAAAACATTTTTTACACTCACCTCCTGACTGGAAATATTTCTCATCGAATGGAAATGTGTGTTTTTCAAGGGAGGGAACAGGAGGAAATGAGGAAACAACACTGGAAAAAAGTTTGTTCCTCTGCAGCCATATTTAATGTTTCCATTCGTTATTATATATGAAATAATAGAGAATGCTTGAATATCACTTGCAAACTGAGAACTGACTTTCTTTTAACTTTCAAACTGAAAGACATTCGTTGAAATATAAACTTAAAATGAGGAGAAATATCTGGGGATAGGAGAAGAAATATATTTGTATGCAGTTTTCCTTTCTCACACGTGACAAAACAGACAGACGTGACATTTGTTCCGTCCTGGGATTCAGCGAAAGGCAAATGCCCATTAGGTCTGATTCTATATTTCACCAATTGCGTGGATATCCAAGACATTATCGTCACAATATTGATTCCAGTATGGCAGTGGTAAATGTTACGTGTGTCATCCCGAGCTGTGCTGAGTCATTCCATGTTAGATTGACTCCGAGGAAACGTCATTGCTAGAAAATGTACATTTTCCCTTTCCACAGACAAGTGCTTGACAAGAAACAGTCTGGCTAGTACGACAGCAGCAAGTGAATGACTGGGTCTTTCGTCCTGAGCAGCTATGAAGACGAACCTATTGTTCACTTGATGTACACAGCATCACAGTACCTCTTCAATAGGCATATTTCATGTGGGAACATGGAGATAAGGCCTCAATCGAAGGATTTTGTAAAAATAAAACACTTGTTAAACGCCTGAGCCCTTGTTTTGGGTATGATAATTGAATGTCATCTCTGTTCTTGATTTTGTCAGAAAAGGACAGGCTACCCTTTACATTCTTGACATCTTTTCAGGATTAGGAAGTAAGCCTCCAATTCTGCTCTTCTCATCACTGTGCTTGCACCTGGTATGACCATTCTTGTCTTCAACCATTGTTTTCCTTCTTGGAAACAGTCTCTGGAGGCTACTCTCATTGTCACTTCCGTCTTAGAGCAGACGGGAGACTAGGCAGGGAATGTCTTAAAATGGGATAGTACAGGGAACCGAATGAAGGCTCCTGTCTTCCATATTACGAAACCACTTAGCTAGGGTGACTTAACACACAGAATCCTAAGGAAGATTCAATAGAATAATAAACTTCTCCTTTATTACTCCCTCCAGTCATATTAACAATATTACACATCACATTTTTTTAACCGTTTGGGGTTTGTTAGAGACAGAAACATCAATCTGAGAGTGAAGCATCAATCATTGCCTCTCATTCACAGCCCACGTGGGGACCGAACCTGCATCCAGGGCACGTGCCCTATGGCAATCAAACCAGCACCTTCTGACTGTGTAGGGTGACACAAAACCGATGTAGCCACACCTGGGAGGGCTAAATATCCCTTACCTCTACGCTATGGTGAAGAAAAGTAGGGCTTTGGAGGCACCCGGGACTGCCTTCATCACAGTCTCGTGATGCAGCTTTGAATAATTTTGTATCTCTTTGAGCCTCAAGTTTCTGATTGGCAAAATAAAATAAATTATACTTCGTCCAAGAAATGGTTTTGAAGTCTCAGTGAGAAAATGTTATTTGGAAACAGTAACTATCCACCCAATAATTCTAGGCTTTATGGAAATAGTAATAAATATTTCCTCCCTCAACAATTTGCAGTACCATTGGAAAGACACTAGAGTCACCTCTGGCGAAGACACAGGCATACGTAGATGCCCTTTCCCTCCTCACACAGCCAAAACAAGGAGAGCAATGAATTTAAAAACAAAAACCAGCCAGAAACTGGCAGAAAATGGAACTGGATGAGAGTCCAACAACCAAGGAGTTACAGACTAAACATTCACACAGACCAGTAGGAGGGGTAGAAGCGGCAAGTAGGGGTGGAGAGGACTCGCAGCAGGAAGGTGGCTGGAGAACTGGGACGGGAGAGGCGGCCCTGGCAGACAGGTGGCTGGTGGACCAGGCAAGGCAGCAGCTCCAGAGCGAGGGGTAGCATATTTGCTAGCAGATCAATGGAGATGAACAACGGTGGAGCGAAATGGACGACGCAAGCCAGGGCTCCAGCGCAGCTAAATAAAACCTCAAACCTCTGCTGGGAAACACCTGAGGGGTTTGCAGCAGCACAGAACACTCTCAGCCTCACAGGAGAGTTCCTTGGAGAGACACACAGAGTCCGAGAACGTATACAAAACCACTCCCCTGAGAATCAGCTTCACATGGGACTGTTTTGATTGTGGGTAGTAGGGGAAGTGACTGAAAGCCAGCAGAGAGCTAGGCAAGCAGCATCGTTCCCTGTCACACCCCTCCCCAAAATACGGCTCACAGCACGGCCAGGTGGGCTGCCCTAATGAAACCCTAAGGCTCTGCCCATTACCACATAAGAGGCACTCTGAAACAAACAACCAAAAACACATGGCCCAAATGAAAGAAGAGATCAAAGCTCCGACAAAAATGCAGCTAAGTGATGAAGGGTTAGCCAACCTACCAGAGGCACAGTTCCAAATGCTGGTCGTTGTGATGCTCAGCAATTGGCTGAGTATGGTCACAACATAGAGGAACAAGTGCAGCCTAGGAAAAGTGAAATAGAGGAACATGTTCAGGGAACCAACACGGACGGGAAGGAAAGCGGGACTGAGATGAACAGTTTGGAGCAGAAGGAAGAAAAACACATTCAACCAGAACAGAATGAAGAAACAACGATTCAAATCATTGAGGAGAGTCTTAGGAACCTCCAGGGTAATTCTAAGTGGTCCAACATCCAAATCATAGTGGTGGCAGGAGGACAAGAGGAAGAACAAGAAATGGAGACATTCTTTGAAAAGTGAATGAAGGACAACTTCCCCTATCTGGCACAAGAAACAGCCTTCCAGGAAGTCCAGGAAGCCCAGAGAGTCCCAAGGCAGTTGGACCCAAAGAGGAACAACCAAGGCACAGCACAATTACATTGCCCGAGATTAAAGATAAGGAGAGAATCTGAGAAGCTGCAAGAGATAAGGAGACAGTTACCTACAAAGGAATTCCGAAAAGATTGTCAGCTGATTTCTCAACAGAAACATTGGAGGCAGGAAAGGGCTGGGAAGAAGTATCCCAAGTGATGAAATGCAAGGAACTCCATCCAAGATTGTTCTATCCAGCAAAGCTGTCTTTTCGAACGCTCGGGCAGATAAAGTGCTGCCCAGACAAGTTCAATTTGAAGGAGTTCATCATCTCCAAGCCCTTATTATATGAAAAGATACAGAAAGTTGCCTAAGGAAAAAGAAGGTAAAAAAAAAAAAAATGCGAATAAAATGGCAGCAAAGTCACATCTATCAACAACCTAACCTTAAAAGCAAAAATAAAAACACACTACGCAGACAATTCCAACAGGAACTGAATGGCAGAAATGGAGGTAATATGGAGGGTTATTAGCGGGAGGGGGTGGACCGACAACGGGGGAAAAGGTACAGGGAATAAGAAACATTAATGATAGGAGCAAAATAGACCGGAGGAGGTAAGGGTGGTATAGGAAGAGGAATGGGAATGACATTATTGATACAGGAAAACAAAGGCAGCGATGACACAATACCCCTGGTTATTTTTCTTCTATGACTGTGTTCTGTCTTCCTCACTGGTTTCCACTCTTTCTATTCCTAACTCTAGGCTCTCATCAAAGTCAGGATTTCTTTTGTTTTAACTTCAAAACTTAATTTTTATTTTTTAGCCATAAAACACGATTTTCATAAAACCCTTCTACTAGGTTTAATTTTTAATAGATATTGATTTAATTTTATGTTTATTCAGTTATAATTGACTGCATTTCCTCCCCATCCCTGCACCTCACCCTAGCCAGTTCCACCTCCCCCAGACACCTCAAAACTCCCCTTTGATTTTCTCTTTGTGCATTTTAGAGTAGTAGATCCTGTAGACCACTCTCCCCTCTATCCCCTCCCTCTTCCCCTCTGACTATTGTACCATTGTTCTTAAAGTCGTATGTGTCTGTTTCTATTTTGTTTCCCTTTTTCCTCAGTTCATTATGTTGTCCTTAAAGGTGGGATCATTTGGTATTTCTCCCTCACAGCCTGGCGCATTTCACTTAACCTAATGCTGTCCAGTTCCATCCATACTATTGCAAAGTGTATCAGCTCCTTCTTTCTCTCTTCGGTGCAGATTTCCATTGTGTAAATGTACCATAGTTTTTGGATCCACTCATTAGCTGATGGGCACCTAGGTAGCCTCCAGCACTGGGCTATTGTAAATCGTGGTGCTATGGACATTGGGGTGCACAGGTTCTCTGGCATTGGTGTTTCTAAGGGTACAATCCCAGTGTTCTAAGGGTACAATCCCAGCAGTGGAATTTCTGGGTCAAACGGCTTTTCCATTTTTAGTTTGCAGAGGAAATTCCATACAGTTCTCCACAGTGGCCGCACCAGTCTGCATTCGCACCAACAATGTCCTGGTTGTCCCTTTTCTGCTCATCCTCTCCGACATCCGTGTCTTGCTTTGTTTATGTTGGCCACTCCGGCTGTTGTGAGATGGAACCTCATTGTGGTTTAATTTTATAAACGAAGAACACAGTAGAAGGAATCAAAAGCAGGATCGGGGGAGCTGAGGACCGCCTCAACAAATTCACTTTTCTCTATACTTTCTTTCGAGTATTTATCGTTATTGTTCCTTTATTCGTGCAAGGGGTTTTCTATTACTCATCCATGCAGACTAGGATTATTGGGATTGTATTATGCGGTGGAGATTGCTGCTAAAATGCCTTGGAGAAAGACGACAAAGGTAAATTAGGCAGGGTCTCAGGCCTCAGAAAATGTGCAGCCCAGTGTAGCTCCGATGTTTAACGCCTCCTGCGGTCTTCTATTGCATACTATAACGTGTTCATTGGATGTTTCTTAAAGTCATTGGACAATAAGAAGCAGAGTCGTCTTCTATTTAAAAAACTAGTGGCAATCCCGTGTCACGCAATTGAATCAGCGCAATTATTATTGTCCCAAGTTCAAGGATCATAAATTCGAAGTCCATCTGCCTTTTCTCCCACTGCCATCTTTACACGTATTACAAGATTTTGATCCATCTTCCCCAAAGTGTCTTTATCCTTCATCTCTTCCCTTGCCATTCTACTGCTAAAACTGCAGTTCCAAAGTAGTAGGAACATGTCAGCGATGGTCTCTACGTGACCCATCTGTCCTTGATTAAAGAATTTTGTATGAGAGACACTGGGGTAGGGTTGAGGGATGGGGAGACATGCAGAAAATTGTAAGTGAATTTTTTTTTTCAGAGAGACCCTGAAATAAAACCCAACAGCCAGAAGCAAGAGGGAGTTGCGGGGAGATAATGAGGGTGGGGAAGGGGGCAGGGGTATCAGGAACATGTATACGGAGATGTGGACAGAGCCAAAAGTGATGGGAAGATGGAGGATCGAACATGGGGATGGGTCTGGAGGGAGGCAGTGGGGACTCACCGGAGTTAGAGGTGGTTTTGTGGGAGGTAGTATGGTCAAAGAGAAATGAAAAGTCTTTGCATTGAATAATGTTTTCCTATATGAATATTTGAAAAAATCCTCTGTTCTTATCTGTACCTGAAGCCTAACATTTAACTTGTTAATGTGCATGTCCCTGTTCATATTTTGTTTCCTTTTTTCCTCAGTTGATGATGTTGTACTTAAAGGTGAGATCATTTGGTATCTCTCCGTCACAGCCTGGCACATTTCACTTAGCATGATGGTGTCCATTTCCATCCATAGCATTGCATGGTTGTCTCTAAAAGACTCCCACCACATCATCCCTATGAGGAGCCTTGGGAACTATGTCGTCTAACAACCTACTTTCACAGATAACAGGTCTTGGAAGTTAATTGATTGGTGTGTGCTCTGTTACTATGAGCACGATTGTCTCAGTTACATCTAACTGCTTTGTATGTCCATAGAGTCCTTGCAGTTTGGCTTCCTTTGCAAACTATTTAAGATGTGTGAGTATGTACGCTCATGTATGCTTGTGTATTCCTTTGGTTTGGGGTTTGCATTTCAATGAAAATTAATTGCTGATTCTTACCTGATGAATTCATTGGTTCTGAATCAGGTTTATGCTTTAGACCACACTTACCATTTTGTTCATCCTAAGATCTTTTCTCTGAATTAAACCTCGTAGTATAAGACAGACTTCTCGAACTTCTCCTTAGTACCCCCAGCCTATTACTGTGGTTTGGAAAGTGTTTCACTTACTGAAACAGGACCCTGGATTGTAAGAAGCGTTGCTAGTATGGTCACCGTTTTCTCAAGGCTTGGAAAGTGAAATGTTATGCTTCTGTAGATTATAAAGTTGAAATGTATATTTCCTAGGCTTTGGCCCTTTACACATTCCTTCTATGAATATTCAAGAGTCTCTCCATGTATCTACAAGTTGACGTAACAAGGAAGTGCTTACCCTTCAACGACCTCCCACGTTTGAAGCACTCTAGGAAGCAAGTCATTAGGTCTTATGTATTTATATACATGAAGAATATTCAAATGATCTTTGACTAGGGCTTCCCAGAGAGTACCAACCCAGTATGTGTTATATATCACATTATAAGGAGCTGGCACCAATACTTATAAATTGTAGAAGAAATACAACGGTCCTATATAAATTTTGTCTTTTTCATGTGACTGTCTTGACGTGATAACTTTGCATGTTTTTTGACATATATTTTTCGTCTCTGTCATGAATGAGTATTGTGCATACGCTGTATTTCTTCCCTGAAAAAAAGCGCTCTACTGTTCATTTTTTCTGGAGCATGAACTGCTATCTAGGGATATTTCTCTGGCCTTCTCTGAATTCTTTTTTCCCTGTAGTAACGCATACGATAGGATCAGGAAATGTCAAAAGGAAGAACAATGCCATTTTCCACCAATGTTTATGGAAAGATGTGAAAACTGTGAGCAGGGTTAATGACGGTCTTTCTTAATGAATGGAAAAAATCTAGAGTAATGATTTTAAAAATATTGGTCTTTAATATTTATGGGCTGTTGTTTAATTCATCAAAAATATTTCACACTTTACTTTTGGAGTCCCTGATTCTCCCATTTCCATTAAGTACGTGAAGTTTCTCTACACAAAACCACCTACACCTGGAAAAATACCCTACTTCATTTGGTTTCAAAGGGTCCCAAGAAAAATGTAGGTTAATGTCAAGACTACTTCACCATACAGGATGCCTACTGTGTCTACATATATTTGCTTCTCATCGTTAATGGAAGGAGTGAATTAATTTTTTCTTCCCTAGAGTGTACAATTTATTTCGTCCAATGATTTATTAATCCTAGAAGTTGGTTCTATGGGGTTGACACCTATGTTTCATGATTCCTTATGGATATGTTACAGCTTGACCTTAGAGCGGAGAGCAGCTTTACCACTTGTCATTATTTTTTTACTCACTTTGTGGTATGAGAGACAGTTTTTATCCTTTCTGATATTTACCAAAGTCCATATTTTCAAGTTTCCTATAATCAATGCATCTATTGTCATTACAGAGAACATGCTTGGGACTGTTATTGTTGCAAAATGCACTTTGAATTGGGTATTCTCTGCTTAGAGTACTCTTCATTTTCTCCGGTTTTTAGAGGTAACCGCATGCCCTTTTACAATTTCATGAAGCAGAAGTAATTAAGGCCAAACTGACGGAATTTTAAATATGGCCAATTCATCTAGCAGGAAAGAACCACCAAAGGTAGTCGAAGCTATGTCTTCCATTTTAAGTAATGACGTGAGTGTGTCTAAAAAAATACAAGAAGGGGGGAGTTGTTAAAAGTCAGAAGATAGTTGTAAACATACTTCATTACATCCCAAGTACAGAGGAAACCAGCAGTTCCAGAAAGGAAGAAAAATATCTACAGACTAGTTTTATGGAAGGGCATTTGAACTAAACCAAGAAAGGACTGCAGGGTGGAGACAAGGTGACGCGCTTACCCTTACAGAGCAAAATACTGTCACGCAAAGGAAAAAGTTATGCTAGTATGCAGAAGCTAGATGCGTGATACTATTCTGGATTTAACGCAGCATGCGAAGGCCATGGTTCACATCATTTTTCCAAGTGTGAAAGCGACACAGACAGACTCTTACCTCACAGACACTAAATACTTTCCCCTGACACGGTTTGTTCACTGGTGTCTTAACCTTCCTGGGACATCTGAAGGTTTCCTTGTCATATTCAGCCACGGATCTCGCAGTAGAATGTGCGCCACACATCGCAAGGCTCCTAAACTCTCTCAGGCTCTGTACCTGTGCTGCATTTTAATGCGATCTCGTGCTACATTCTGCATCACTAAACCTGCCACACCAACCAAGTTGTATTCTCTTTCGCCGTGCCTTAGCATGACTGCCTTCTAAATATGAACTTGGAATGAACATGACTTCACCTTGACATCATGCTTTCTTTCCTTCAAATAATTTCAGTGCTTACCCAGTTTCAATTAACGGCATAACATCTGTTAAGGTCGTATTCTTCATCAAGGACATTTTTTAAGTCGGTGAAACATATGTTTTACATATATTGTGTTATGCACACATATTTCCCTACTCTGGCTTGACAGTAGATTGGGAGAGGAAGAATTAAAGGATATAAGAACTAATTCTAACAAGGGAAATCATTGTTACTTGCCCCTTCAATATTCACCATCACCACTTCCCTTCTTTATTGCTGTCAGAAGGCATGTTTTTCGTGGGGAAAGCACTTTAAAAGTCTTCAGCACCGAGTTGCATTTTATCTATCCCAATGAGGGCCAAGTGTTTCTCACTTTCATGGTCTGCATTATAGATGTGAGGGGCCATGTGATCCCGGTCTGCAACTCAGGGCACAGAACCCATTCTGCCAGGGTCACCTTTGGAAAAACTGTTTCTTTATCCGTTAAAAAGGAAAGCCAAGGTGCCACCACTTTCTTGACTCCCATTCGACAGCATGGAATGCTGATGCTGTATGTGGGTTAGAACAGCCATCTTGAGACCTGTAGGGAAGCCAAGGGACCACAACCAGTACAGTTAAGCCACGTGAGAAGTGTCAACAGCAGCTTTGTAGTTGCTTCCCCTTATTGTCGGCCAAAAAGGAAAACTATGCCACCTACTGAAGCATTAATTGTCTGCATCAGTTTGCTTATTACTCCCACAAAAGGGATTGAAAATGGAGCCATGCAGCATGTTTTGTAAACAAAACACTTTAGTTAGGTTTCGTCTCAAGAAGAAGCAAAGCATAAATCTCATGGATTAAAGCAAACACATATCTCTCACTTCTGAGTCTTCAGTTTAAGTATGATTTTTGTCGAGTCTCCTCATCTTGTCTTGGCTTGAATTTTGGTGGAAGGTAGAACTTGGGATTGAATGAGGTGTTTCCTCTGAGGGAAGGCAAGAATGAATGTGTATCCATTCAATAGAACATTTCTTGTGTAGGCAGCTGTCCCAAGTTAATGAGGAGTGACCGTAATTAGCGTTTCTTGGACGTTTACACATCACGTCCTCCTCTTGCCAATCATTGACAACGTCACATAGCCAAGGTCAACATCATAGCAGGGAAATACGTTCTCGCAGCGGTAAGGGGTAAAGTGGAGAGGGAGCATTTTCTCTGAATAAAATTTACAACACATAATGTTAACTCTGGGATTATGGTGTTGCATAATTGGTTATATTCACTTTTATCGCTACTAAATTCAATATTATTACATGAAAAGATATTTATCTCACTATTTGGTTTGAAGGATTTCAGTTACTCGTCTTTAGAGAGAGGAAGTGAGGGAGAGAAACACCAAGGCATGGTGGCCTCTCAGGCGCCCCCTAGTGAGGACACAGCCCACAACCCAGCCATGTGCCTTGACTAGGAATTGAACACCTAACCCTTTGCAAAATGCATTTCCTTCCTGGAAATGGTCATGCTTTCTGTGGCATCAGGCCTTTCACATCTGCTTATTCCCCTGGCTCCGTTATGATCTGCCATTATTCCTACCCGCCCTTTTCCCATCTGAAAGCCTGCTTACCCTCCGCCCCCCATGAACTGACAGTGCTCATGCCTGACTCAGCTCAGATAGAAGTCCCTCTGAAGAGTCACCTTTCATCCTTGTCTTTCCAGTAGCCCGGGATCCACAAATATGTTTTTATTGCTGTATATATAGCGTGCGATGTTAATGATGTAAATACATGTCAATGTATTTCCCTCTTCCTGTATCCGACCACGAATGCCTTTGACTCAGAGATCATATCGTATTTATGTTTACACCTAACATAGAACACACAACCTTGATCAGTAAATTAGTGGTGATCACTACAGGAATTAAATGCATCCAAATCTCACTCTCCCGCGAGTGCTGGGACCAAGAGTAAAAATCCTTGAGCCCTCCACCATTTCTCCACACGTTATATAGGTTCCAAGAAATTCAGCCAATGACATTGGGTTGAAAGAGATGTCCCAAACAGTTCAATGAAACTCGCAGTGTTGCAGAAGAGCAGCCATGGCTCCACAGGGGGTATCTAAGGAGATTAATGGTGTGCATAGAAGCTTCTGGTCATTTTGAACATCTACTGGTGGAGCTAAGCTACTCTTCCCTGCCCCTGGCATTTCACACTGCAGTCAGCAGCACAGATGGGGAGTAAATATGCTGAGAATCTTGAGGAGAGTGGCCAAAATACGTTGCCCTTCAGGACACTCTGACACTTGTTGTTTTCTCGTGAAATCTCACCCCTATGCATTTGTCATGTGTGAGAAACAAGCTCTTGATTCTGACCACAAACTCCTGAAGTATCTCCTAGGAGCTGGCGTTAAGTCCTGCACTTCAACTTGGAAACGCGGTGTGCCCAGGAGAACACCGATCAGCAGGGTGACCAGGAGCGAAAAGACAGCCAAGACTGTAGTGCATTTTCCTGTGTAATCCTCCCTTTGTGGTAAAATATCCCAGGGGCTCCCTTTCTTGATATGCTTCCTTTGTCTTTACAGAGGATTAGAACCATTTGTTTCATACAAGTTCACTATTTACTTGTTTGTTTCTCTGTTTATTTCTTTATTGCATAGACAACTCTAATATGTTGCTACACTATTATTCCTATAAAATTGTTGCTATACTAATACTCCCTGTGATGGAGGCCATCTGTCTCCCCTGGCCACGCGCCCACTGAGTTGCTGATTGGTCAGCTGTCCCTTGTGACGTCACAGTGCATATTCCCTCCTGCCATGGGAACACAGGGTCCCTTGGGGCCGGCCAGCAGGAACTGTTGGGGCAGGCCTTCAGGAGCGGCTGGTCCTGTGGCAGGAAGGCGGAGTATCCCCGCAGGCAGCGCAGCCTTGGGCTATAGGCTCTGAGCAGCAGACAGCAGTGGAGGACAAGGAGATGGAAGAGCCAGGGGTGGAGGAGCAAGAGGTGCAGGAGGAGGAGGTGCAGGAGCCTAGGATTGAGGAGCCAGGGAACAGCGGCGCACAGGTGAGCAGTAGCCTCTCAGGTCCTGCTGTTCCAAGTGAGTCCCCAACTCTCCCTGCCCCCCGCCCCCACCATACACGCCACAGCCAGGTTCCAACTTCTTACCCGCCGACCTGGGGGGTGGCTGACCCTGCAACCATCTTCCCCAGAAGCCACGCCCGCCCTAACCCATGGTCCCCCTCACCCGTGGTTCCCCCTTGGTCCCTGTCAGGATATCCAGTCCATCCCCGCTGTCTGGGACACATCCACGGCGCTGAGGCGACTGCACAAGGAACTGGCGAACATCACGATCGATCCCCCGCCCATGTGCTCTGCAGGGCCAGTGGATGACAACATGTTCCAATGGAAGGGGACCATCATGGGACCCCCGGACAGCCCCTATGAGGGAGGGGTGTTCTGCCTAAACATACAATTCCCTCGAAATTACCCCTTCAGGCCTCCGGCGATTTCCTTCACCACCCCGATCTACCACCCCAATATCAACCGAAAGGGATATATCTGTGTCGATATTCTCAGGTCCCAGTGGTCTCCTATAATGACCATATCCAAACTCTTGCTGTCCATCAGCTCCTTGCTATGTGACCCCAACCCCAACCATGCCTTTGTTCCATCCATTGGGAGAATGTACCTAAAGGACAGGAAGGCATATGATACCATGGCGCGAGCTTGGACCAAGAAGTATGCTATGTGAGGGAGGGGCAAATGATCACCCCTCACCTCAATAAAACACCTGGCTGTTGAATGGGCTCTTCTTTGATTGCTTTCTGGGAGGAATCCTTTCCCTTCTCACATCTGCCTATGAGGGTGTGTGGAGGCCTGGTGGGAAGCAGTGTTTGGGGGAAGGGCAAGGTTGGGAGACGGGGTATTTTGAGAGAGGCTAGTAGTAATAAATATTTGACTGAAACACTTCTTTCCTGCTTCAGGATGGGAAAGCAAGAACAAGGGGGTGGTGGGATTAGCAGGCGTCCTTTAGCACGCCCAAGGTTGGGGAAACACTGGATGAAGAATAGGAAGATCATTAGGTATCTGGTTCATACTGAGGTACCTGTGTCTTCAGGGTTTTTGCTTGGACCGACATGGAAGGTAAGCCACAGCCTCTTCTTTCAGGCCCACATTTAACTGTAGGAACATTAAGTGGATGAGGAGATGTCACAAAAGAAAACGAAGTCTTTTCTTCCAAGAATTCTCCACCCCCCCACACGACACTGCCCGCCTTTTTGACCCGTCTGCCACCCTCCTCAGTCTGGGCTATATTCCCATTCTCAGGTCATGCTTATTGACAATAGAACACTTGTACAGGCTGCCCAAGTGCCCATGAGTAGATGAGTGGATAAAAGAACTGTGGTATGTGCACACAATGGAATAAATAGTACATGGAATTCTGTCCCTTTGTGACAGTGTGGATGGACCTGAAAAACCTTAGGCTCCGTGAAATAAGCCAGTCAGAGGACGACAAATAAATACCATAGGATCTCTGTCATAAGGAGCATCTAATGAACAAACTGAAGTAACAAGGAAAATGGGGAGAGGCTCCTAGAGAGCTGGCAGCCAGCTGTCAGAGGGGGTATGGGGTGCAGGCTAGGTGGGAAACCGGAAGGGAGTAAGAAAAGACCTTCCCAGATAACAGTATGGAGAAGACCAAGGGAAAAGGGGTGGGGCGGTGCAATAGAAGGGCATGAAGGGGGACAGCGGGTGCTGCCAGAAGCAGACTTGAATGGGGTGGTGATCACACAATACAATATGCAAAGGATGAAGTGTAGACTCCCACGCTGCAAACCTGCAAATTTCACTCACCTGTGTCACCCCCCAGTAAGTGCAATTAAAAAATAACAGGATAGGAAAGTTTCCTTTCTTTGTGTAAATCTTTTCTCTATGAAAGAGTGTCCTCAATCCGTTGTCAGTGGAGCACTCCTGCGACTGAGCAGCAGTTTGGGTCCTGCTGCCTGCCTGCTAGGCTAAGTGTTAGAGGCAAAGGTTGGGTGGTGAAGGAAAGGGGTTAGGAACACCAGGAAGACAGACGAGAGAGACGCCAATGAAAACCACAATGAGATATAACCTCACAAGGTGAAAATGGCCATCATTGGATACATCTAATCGCCACAAATGCTGGCAGGGTTTGAAAACAAAGGCAACCATTTTGCCCTGTGGGTGGGAATGCAGAATGGGGAAGTCACGGTGGAAAACATGTTTGCATTTCTTCAGGTAATGGAACTGCCTGTTGGTCCATCAATTCCATTGGTGTATTTATACCCTGAGAATCCACAAAGATGCGCCATGCTACAGGTCAACATTATAAATGAGTAAGAACAATTAAGTAATCAGCGCCAAGGAGTGAGAGGGTCAGAATTCAAAAGGCAAGAGTGGCTAAACTCAAATACCAGGTGTGCAGGGACTTTGAGCATCCACGTGAGAGAGGATTTAGAGCTATGTGAAAGGGGCAGATCCTGATGACCTGACTGACAGGAGAGATTTTCCAAATTCTGCTTTCATAACATTAGGGTGCTGATTCCTTGCAGGATTGCTCATTGGTGTCATGAGAAAGAGGCATCTAACAGCCTTTGCAGGACCTTGGGACCCTACAGGCAGTCTGTGTGGTCCCTTTTTGCACTCTATGTCTGAGTGAGGCCATCTTTTCATCATTTCCTTCTACCAAAACAATATCTTCCAGTAGTTTGTAGAAAAGAGCAGAGATACGAATGCCTCTGTCTTCCTTAAGCTGGCAAATAAAGAGATTTGCAGAAATAGAAAAAACAAAAACAAAAACAAAAACCGAGAAACCCAGGACACTACACTCATTAAACGTAGGTATTATTAATATATGCTGTTTACAATTTAATAAGAATCCATGGACATATAAGTAAATCTCTTTCCATGCATTAAATATATGCAAAGATAGATTGGGATAAACTACTGTGGGGCTGAAAATGTTTAATGCTTTTCCTTCCTCCTTTTAAGTTCTTCAGGCTGGGCTAATAACCAAATTGATAGAGGTGGGCTGATAGGAGAAAATGCAAGTTCAATAGACGTTCATGGGTAATTCACACTAGCATGACACATCCACGGGAATTCCAAAGACAGTGAGACAACACCGGGTTGCTGGGACATTTTGGACAAGAAGAAAAGGCTGGGTAACATGGTACTAGATTTTGAGGAATGCGAAAGAGTGATTTACAAGCAGTTGAGGAAGCGCCAAGCACACAGGCCAGGGCCTTAGTTCTGGGTGAATCCGCAACAATGGGACGCAGCAGGTACTCGGCTATGTGGACATGCCTTAAGCGGTCTACTCTTCACACTTAGTTCCATTAGCCTGAGGACATTCAGCAGTTTCTCTGTCTGAGTCTCTAGGGCAGGAAAGGGAGGAAGACCCACGGTTCCGAGAGTGGTTTGTTTCTTGATAAATAGCTTACGATTCCTTTCCCAAAAAGCACTTTCAGGACGGCAGAATTTTCCCTTCACTACAGCTGCTGGAAAGAGAAGGTCCGGACAGAGGCGTCTGAGCAAACATGGTGAGCTTGGTTGGGAGGCATGTTATCAAGGGTGCACAGCGGGGAGCATTCCTTTGGTGTCCCTTTCCTTCCTGCACAGCACTTCAGGCAGACACCACCGGGTGGTCAGAGGTGAACTTTACTTACAAATTTCGGCCTCATAGCTTCAGCCAAGTGGTTTGCAGTGCACATATTTTGGCTAAGACGATCACTAGCTTCCAGTTCCATCCCTGGATTCACGGTAGTGCAGCTGGTTTGCAGGCGTTCCCTTTCCAGGTGCCTTCTGCCAGGACCTCATAGTCTAATCTGTGATGTTCGGTGGTTTCTGTTCTACTACGAGCGAGTCACGTGTGTGGAGGATTTGACTTCCTTACGAATTGCAAATGAACAGATGCAACAACTGATCCACGGGAGGTAAAGTAAATGGTAAAAACACGTGTTACTTTGACAAGGCAGATGTAGAAATAGAACTGAGTCTCACATGTGCATTTGTGTCTGAGAGCTGGGAGTAGAGACCTGGGATGTGCAGAAAAGTTTATGTGGAAAAACCAACTGATTTAAACCCTCATTTTAAAAATTAATTAATTTATTTTATTCAGTTACAATTGTCTGGATTATCTCCTGTTCGCTCCCCCACCCCGGGCAAGTCCCACATCACTACTCCCCTCTAACCTCCCCTTTAAATTTATCCTTGTGTCCTATATAGTAGCTCCTATAGAGCACTGTCCCCCCTATGGCGTCCCAATGCCCTGTGGCTACTGTTACAATGTTCTTAATTTCAATATCTCTGGTTATATTTTGTTTGCTTTTTCTTTTCTTGATTATGTTCCAGTTCAACGTGAGATCCTCTGCACCCCAATGTTCATAGCAACACAATTTACAATAACCAAGTACTGGAAGTAACTTAAGTGCCCATCAGTTAATGAGAGGATCCAAAAAGTATGGTACTTTCAGACAATGGAATTTTACACAGCGGAGAGAAAGGAGGAGCTAATACCCTGTGCAATGGCATGGGTGAAAGTTGTGGGCATTATGCTAAGTGAAATAAGGCAGGTGTTGAGAGAGAAATACTATTTAGCGCCCCTCGCCCGCACAGCTTTTTCTTTTCTTTTCTTTTTTTTTTCTTTTTTTTTTTTGCGAATTTTATAGGATTAATGCTGACAGCAAAGGGTAACCAATCTCCTGAGTGGAATTAAAGGCTCAATGAAGAGTCAAAGAGTCTGACTACATGAATTATATGTTGAAGGGTAATGTGTCTAATTATATTTTCCAAATGATCTTAAGTAATCCATGCATTTTGAAAGGATATCTACCATTTGAAATGGACACTAAAGACTGCAAAATAGGCACGTGTGGAATCCAATGAGTTCTATAACCTAACAAAAATGTAGAAACAGGGATGATACACGAAACAGAACGAGGGTTGTCGCAAGGGAAGCGGCTGGGTGAATGGAAGAAGAAGGTGAAGGGATTACTGGAAGGACAGCTGTTCAGGATCCTTGGACACGGATCACAATGGGGGGGTGGCCAGAGGGAAGAGGAGCGGGAGCTGGGTGCAGGATAGCAAAGGGGGAAGAGGGGTGAACAACTGTATTAGCAGAAACAACCCCCAAAATGTACATTAAAAACTAGTCCCTTCAAAACAACTTGGCCAATAATTGGCAGTGTTCCCTTCCCTCCTCACTAAACCCACCACAGAACTCTACCCACAGGAAGAACACATTGTGTCCTGGCTCCCGTTCCTGTGTCATGCTCTGAAATATTCCGAGAAGGTATTTCCGGGACATTGTCTGCACAGTTCCTGGATCTCCACTGAGAATTTGGCTTATTCAGGTAACTGGGCCACAGTCACTGGCAAAATGGGTCAGTTCACTGAGTTCCTTGTGGAGGCCAGGTAATGGAATCAAAGTACCTTGGAAGAAAGTGTAGCACTTCTGCTCTGAGTGAATGAGATTCCGATGTAAATACACATCATCCATGGCGATGAGAGAGGCAATTGTGAGAAGCAACTATGACTGCTGGGAACTATGCTGTGACTCCAAGGGGAGAAACAGTGTTAACACTCCATTTATCAAAATTTCATTGTACTTGATGGTTTCATGAATGGTAATAATATTGCAAAAGAAAGGATAGATCAGGTCCTTGGAGTCTTATCCATTGACTGAGAGTATAATTCAAATCGTATCTACCAGGTAACCCACTTTAGAATCTAAGCACATGCTTTCTATGAGAGAACTAAGGGAATGATATATACACACGTACATAATTCTTTCTATACGTCTACACATGCATTCTTTCAGAAAGAAATTAACATTATTTTGAAAAAGAATTGTATGTATCATGTGCATAGAAAACATGGAGAAAAACATTTTTTACACTCACCTCCTGACTGGAAATATTTCTCATCGAATGGAAATGTGTGTTTTTCAAGGGAGGGAACAGGAGGAAATGAGGAAACAACACTGGAAAAAAGTTTGTTCCTCTGCAGCCATATTTAATGTTTCCATTCGTTATTATATATGAAATAATAGAGAATGCTTGAATATCACTTGCAAACTGAGAACTGACTTTCTTTTAACTTTCAAACTGAAAGACATTCGTTGAAATATAAACTTAAAATGAGGAGAAATATCTGGGGATAGGAGAAGAAATATATTTGTATGCAGTTTTCCTTTCTCACACGTGACAAAACAGACAGACGTGACATTTGTTCCGTCCTGGGATTCAGCGAAAGGCAAATGCCCATTAGGTCTGATTCTATATTTCACCAATTGCGTGGATATCCAAGACATTATCGTCACAATATTGATTCCAGTATGGCAGTGGTAAATGTTACGTGTGTCATCCCGAGCTGTGCTGAGTCATTCCATGTTAGATTGACTCCGAGGAAACGTCATTGCTAGAAAATGTACATTTTCCCTTTCCACAGACAAGTGCTTGACAAGAAACAGTCTGGCTAGTACGACAGCAGCAAGTGAATGACTGGGTCTTTCGTCCTGAGCAGCTATGAAGACGAACCTATTGTTCACTTGATGTACACAGCATCACAGTACCTCTTCAATAGGCATATTTCATGTGGGAACATGGAGATAAGGCCTCAATCGAAGGATTTTGTAAAAATAAAACACTTGTTAAACGCCTGAGCCCTTGTTTTGGGTATGATAATTGAATGTCATCTCTGTTCTTGATTTTGTCAGAAAAGGACAGGCTACCCTTTACATTCTTGACATCTTTTCAGGATTAGGAAGTAAGCCTCCAATTCTGCTCTTCTCATCACTGTGCTTGCACCTGGTATGACCATTCTTGTCTTCAACCATTGTTTTCCTTCTTGGAAACAGTCTCTGGAGGCTACTCTCATTGTCACTTCCGTCTTAGAGCAGACGGGAGACTAGGCAGGGAATGTCTTAAAATGGGATAGTACAGGGAACCGAATGAAGGCTCCTGTCTTCCATATTACGAAACCACTTAGCTAGGGTGACTTAACACACAGAATCCTAAGGAAGATTCAATAGAATAATAAACTTCTCCTTTATTACTCCCTCCAGTCATATTAACAATATTACACATCACATTTTTTTAACCGTTTGGGGTTTGTTAGAGACAGAAACATCAATCTGAGAGTGAAGCATCAATCATTGCCTCTCATTCACAGCCCACGTGGGGACCGAACCTGCATCCAGGGCACGTGCCCTATGGCAATCAAACCAGCACCTTCTGACTGTGTAGGGTGACACAAAACCGATGTAGCCACACCTGGGAGGGCTAAATATCCCTTACCTCTACGCTATGGTGAAGAAAAGTAGGGCTTTGGAGGCACCCGGGACTGCCTTCATCACAGTCTCGTGATGCAGCTTTGAATAATTTTGTATCTCTTTGAGCCTCAAGTTTCTGATTGGCAAAATAAAATAAATTATACTTCGTCCAAGAAATGGTTTTGAAGTCTCAGTGAGAAAATGTTATTTGGAAACAGTAACTATCCACCCAATAATTCTAGGCTTTATGGAAATAGTAATAAATATTTCCTCCCTCAACAATTTGCAGTACCATTGGAAAGACACTAGAGTCACCTCTGGCGAAGACACAGGCATACGTAGATGCCCTTTCCCTCCTCACACAGCCAAAACAAGGAGAGCAATGAATTTAAAAACAAAAACCAGCCAGAAACTGGCAGAAAATGGAACTGGATGAGAGTCCAACAACCAAGGAGTTACAGACTAAACATTCACACAGACCAGTAGGAGGGGTAGAAGCGGCAAGTAGGGGTGGAGAGGACTCGCAGCAGGAAGGTGGCTGGAGAACTGGGACGGGAGAGGCGGCCCTGGCAGACAGGTGGCTGGTGGACCAGGCAAGGCAGCAGCTCCAGAGCGAGGGGTAGCATATTTGCTAGCAGATCAATGGAGATGAACAACGGTGGAGCGAAATGGACGACGCAAGCCAGGGCTCCAGCGCAGCTAAATAAAACCTCAAACCTCTGCTGGGAAACACCTGAGGGGTTTGCAGCAGCACAGAACACTCTCAGCCTCACAGGAGAGTTCCTTGGAGAGACACACAGAGTCCGAGAACGTATACAAAACCACTCCCCTGAGAATCAGCTTCACATGGGACTGTTTTGATTGTGGGTAGTAGGGGAAGTGACTGAAAGCCAGCAGAGAGCTAGGCAAGCAGCATCGTTCCCTGTCACACCCCTCCCCAAAATACGGCTCACAGCACGGCCAGGTGGGCTGCCCTAATGAAACCCTAAGGCTCTGCCCATTACCACATAAGAGGCACTCTGAAACAAACAACCAAAAACACATGGCCCAAATGAAAGAAGAGATCAAAGCTCCGACAAAAATGCAGCTAAGTGATGAAGGGTTAGCCAACCTACCAGAGGCACAGTTCCAAATGCTGGTCGTTGTGATGCTCAGCAATTGGCTGAGTATGGTCACAACATAGAGGAACAAGTGCAGCCTAGGAAAAGTGAAATAGAGGAACATGTTCAGGGAACCAACACGGACGGGAAGGAAAGCGGGACTGAGATGAACAGTTTGGAGCAGAAGGAAGAAAAACACATTCAACCAGAACAGAATGAAGAAACAACGATTCAAATCATTGAGGAGAGTCTTAGGAACCTCCAGGGTAATTCTAAGTGGTCCAACATCCAAATCATAGTGGTGGCAGGAGGACAAGAGGAAGAACAAGAAATGGAGACATTCTTTGAAAAGTGAATGAAGGACAACTTCCCCTATCTGGCACAAGAAACAGCCTTCCAGGAAGTCCAGGAAGCCCAGAGAGTCCCAAGGCAGTTGGACCCAAAGAGGAACAACCAAGGCACAGCACAATTACATTGCCCGAGATTAAAGATAAGGAGAGAATCTGAGAAGCTGCAAGAGATAAGGAGACAGTTACCTACAAAGGAATTCCGAAAAGATTGTCAGCTGATTTCTCAACAGAAACATTGGAGGCAGGAAAGGGCTGGGAAGAAGTATCCCAAGTGATGAAATGCAAGGAACTCCATCCAAGATTGTTCTATCCAGCAAAGCTGTCTTTTCGAACGCTCGGGCAGATAAAGTGCTGCCCAGACAAGTTCAATTTGAAGGAGTTCATCATCTCCAAGCCCTTATTATATGAAAAGATACAGAAAGTTGCCTAAGGAAAAAGAAGGTAAAAAAAAAAAAATGCGAATAAAATGGCAGCAAAGTCACATCTATCAACAACCTAACCTTAAAAGCAAAAATAAAAACACACTACGCAGACAATTCCAACAGGAACTGAATGGCAGAAATGGAGGTAATATGGAGGGTTATTAGCGGGAGGGGGTGGACCGACAACGGGGGAAAAGGTACAGGGAATAAGAAACATTAATGATAGGAGCAAAATAGACCGGAGGAGGTAAGGGTGGTATAGGAAGAGGAATGGGAATGACATTATTGATACAGGAAAACAAAGGCAGCGATGACACAATACCCCTGGTTATTTTTCTTCTATGACTGTGTTCTGTCTTCCTCACTGGTTTCCACTCTTTCTATTCCTAACTCTAGGCTCTCATCAAAGTCAGGATTTCTTTTGTTTTAACTTCAAAACTTAATTTTTATTTTTTAGCCATAAAACACGATTTTCATAAAACCCTTCTACTAGGTTTAATTTTTAATAGATATTGATTTAATTTTATGTTTATTCAGTTATAATTGACTGCATTTCCTCCCCATCCCTGCACCTCACCCTAGCCAGTTCCACCTCCCCCAGACACCTCAAAACTCCCCTTTGATTTTCTCTTTGTGCATTTTAGAGTAGTAGATCCTGTAGACCACTCTCCCCTCTATCCCCTCCCTCTTCCCCTCTGACTATTGTACCATTGTTCTTAAAGTCGTATGTGTCTGTTTCTATTTTGTTTCCCTTTTTCCTCAGTTCATTATGTTGTCCTTAAAGGTGGGATCATTTGGTATTTCTCCCTCACAGCCTGGCGCATTTCACTTAACCTAATGCTGTCCAGTTCCATCCATACTATTGCAAAGTGTATCAGCTCCTTCTTTCTCTCTTCGGTGCAGATTTCCATTGTGTAAATGTACCATAGTTTTTGGATCCACTCATTAGCTGATGGGCACCTAGGTAGCCTCCAGCACTGGGCTATTGTAAATCGTGGTGCTATGGACATTGGGGTGCACAGGTTCTCTGGCATTGGTGTTTCAGTGTTCTAAGGGTACAATCCCAGCAGTGGAATTTCTGGGTCAAACGGCTTTTCCATTTTTAGTTTGCAGAGGAAATTCCATACAGTTCTCCACAGTGGCCGCACCAGTCTGCATTCGCACCAACAATGTCCTGGTTGTCCCTTTTCTGCTCATCCTCTCCGACATCCGTGTCTTGCTTTGTTTATGTTGGCCACTCCGGCTGTTGTGAGATGGAACCTCATTGTGGTTTAATTTTATAAACGAAGAACACAGTAGAAGGAATCAAAAGCAGGATCGGGGGAGCTGAGGACCGCCTCAACAAATTCACTTTTCTCTATACTTTCTTTCGAGTATTTATCGTTATTGTTCCTTTATTCGTGCAAGGGGTTTTCTATTACTCATCCATGCAGACTAGGATTATTGGGATTGTATTATGCGGTGGAGATTGCTGCTAAAATGCCTTGGAGAAAGACGACAAAGGTAAATTAGGCAGGGTCTCAGGCCTCAGAAAATGTGCAGCCCAGTGTAGCTCCGATGTTTAACGCCTCCTGCGGTCTTCTATTGCATACTATAACGTGTTCATTGGATGTTTCTTAAAGTCATTGGACAATAAGAAGCAGAGTCGTCTTCTATTTAAAAAACTAGTGGCAATCCCGTGTCACGCAATTGAATCAGCGCAATTATTATTGTCCCAAGTTCAAGGATCATAAATTCGAAGTCCATCTGCCTTTTCTCCCACTGCCATCTTTACACGTATTACAAGATTTTGATCCATCTTCCCCAAAGTGTCTTTATCCTTCATCTCTTCCCTTGCCATTCTACTGCTAAAACTGCAGTTCCAAAGTAGTAGGAACATGTCAGCGATGGTCTCTACGTGACCCATCTGTCCTTGATTAAAGAATTTTGTATGAGAGACACTGGGGTAGGGTTGAGGGATGGGGAGACATGCAGAAAATTGTAAGTGAATTTTTTTTTCAGAGAGACCCTGAAATAAAACCCAACAGCCAGAAGCAAGAGGGAGTTGCGGGGAGATAATGAGGGTGGGGAAGGGGGCAGGGGTATCAGGAACATGTATACGGAGATGTGGACAGAGCCAAAAGTGATGGGAAGATGGAGGATCGAACATGGGGATGGGTCTGGAGGGAGGCAGTGGGGACTCACCGGAGTTAGAGGTGGTTTTGTGGGAGGTAGTATGGTCAAAGAGAAATGAAAAGTCTTTGCATTGAATAATGTTTTCCTATATGAATATTTGAAAAAATCCTCTGTTCTTATCTGTACCTGAAGCCTAACATTTAACTTGTTAATGTGCATGTCCCTGTTCATATTTTGTTTCCTTTTTTCCTCAGTTGATGATGTTGTACTTAAAGGTGAGATCATTTGGTATCTCTCCGTCACAGCCTGGCACATTTCACTTAGCATGATGGTGTCCATTTCCATCCATAGCATTGCATGGTTGTCTCTAAAAGACTCCCACCACATCATCCCTATGAGGAGCCTTGGGAACTATGTCGTCTAACAACCTACTTTCACAGATAACAGGTCTTGGAAGTTAATTGATTGGTGTGTGCTCTGTTACTATGAGCACGATTGTCTCAGTTACATCTAACTGCTTTGTATGTCCATAGAGTCCTTGCAGTTTGGCTTCCTTTGCAAACTATTTAAGATGTGTGAGTATGTACGCTCATGTATGCTTGTGTATTCCTTTGGTTTGGGGTTTGCATTTCAATGAAAATTAATTGCTGATTCTTACCTGATGAATTCATTGGTTCTGAATCAGGTTTATGCTTTAGACCACACTTACCATTTTGTTCATCCTAAGATCTTTTCTCTGAATTAAACCTCGTAGTATAAGACAGACTTCTCGAACTTCTCCTTAGTACCCCCAGCCTATTACTGTGGTTTGGAAAGTGTTTCACTTACTGAAACAGGACCCTGGATTGTAAGAAGCATTGCTAGTATAGTAGGCGTTTTCTCAAGGCTTGGAAAGTGAAATGTTATGCTTCTGTAGATTATAAAGTTGAAATGTATATTTCCTAGGCTTTGGCCCTTTACACATTCCTTCTATGAATATTCAAGAGTCTCTCCATGTATCTACAAGTTGACGTAACAAGGAAGTGCTTACCCTTCAACGACCTCCCACGTTTGAAGCACTCTAGGAAGCAAGTCATTAGGTCTTATGTATTTATATACATGAAGAATATTCAAATGATCTTTGACTAGGGCTTCCCAGAGAGTACCAACCCAGTATGTGTTATATATCACATTATAAGGAGCTGGCACCAATACTTATAAATTGTAGAAGAAATACAACGGTCCTATATAAATTTTGTCTTTTTCATGTGACTGTCTTGACGTCATAACTTTGCATGTTTTTTGACATATATTTTTCGTCTCTGTCATGAATGAGTATTGTGCATACGCTGTATTTCTTCCCTGAAAAAAAGCGCTCTACTGTTCATTTTTTCTGGAGCATGAACTGCTATCTAGGGATATTTCTCTGGCCTTCTCTGAATTCTTTTTTCCCTGTAGTAACGCATACGATAGGATCAGGAAATGTCAAAAGGAAGAACAATGCCATTTTCCACCAATGTTTATGGAAAGATGTGAAAACTGTGAGCAGGGTTAATGACGGTCTTTCGTACTGAATGGAAAAAATCTAGAGTAATGATTTTAAAAATATTGGTGTTTAATATTTATGGGCTGTTGTTTAATTCATCAAAAATATTTCACACTTTACTTTTGGAGTCCCTGATTCTCCCATTTCCATTAAGTACGTGAAGTTTCTCTACACAAAACCACCTACACCTGGAAAAATACCCTACTTCATTTGGTTTCAAAGGGTCCCATGAAAAATGTAGGTTAATGTCAAGACTACTTCACCATACAGGATGCCTACTGTGTCTACATATATTTGCTTCTCATCGTTAATGGAAGGAGTGAATTAATTTTTTCTTCCCTAGAGTGTACAATTTATTTTGTCCAATGATTTATTAATCCTAGAAGTTGGTTCTATGGGGTTGACACCCATGGTTCATGATTCCTTATGGATATGTTACAGCTTCACCTTAGAGTGGAGAGCAGCTTTACCACTTGTCATTATTGTTTTACTCACTTTGTGGTATGAGAGACAGTTTTTATCCTTTCTGATATTTACCAAAGTCCATATTTTCAAGTTTCCGATAATCAATACATCTATTGTCATTACAGAGAACATGCTTGGGACTGTTATTGTTGCAAAATGCACTTTGAATTGGGTATTCTCTGCTTAGAGTACTCTTCATTTTCTCCGGTTTTTAGAGGTAACCGCATGCCCTTTTACAATTTCATGAAGCAGAAGTAATTAAGGCCAAACTGACGGAATTTTAAATATGTCCAATTCATCTAGCAGGAAAGAACCACCAAAGGTAGTCGAAGCTATGTCTTCCATTTTAAGTAATGACGTGAGTGTGTCTAAAAAAATACAAGAAGGGGGGAATTGTTAAAAGTCAGAAGATAGTTGTAAACATACTTCATTACATCCCAAGTACAGAGGAAACCAGCAGTTCCAGAAAGGAAGAAAAATATCTACAGACTAGTTTTATGGAAGGGCATTTGAACTAAACCAAGAAAGGACTGCAGGGTGGAGACAAGGTGACGCGCTTACCCTTACAGAGCAAAATACTGTCATGCAAAGGAAAAAGTTAAGCTAGTATGCAGAAGCTAGATGCGTGATACTATTCTGGATTTAACGTAGCATGCGAAGGCCATGGTTCACATCATTTTTCCAAGTGTGAAAGCGACACAGACAGACTCTTACCTCACAGACACTAAATGCTTTCCCCTGACACGGTTTGTTCACTGGTGTCTTAACCTTCCTGGGACATCTGAAGGTTTCCTTGTCATATTCAGCAACGGATCTCGCAGTAGAATGTGCGCCCTACATCGCAAGGCTCCTAAACTCTCTCAGGCTCTGTACCTGTGCTGCATTTTAATGCGATCTCGTGCTACATTCTGCATCACTAAATCTGCCACACCAACCAAGTTGTATTCTCTTTCGCCGTGCCTTAGCATGACTGCCTTCTAAATATGAACTTGGAGTGAACATGACTTCACCTTGACATCATGCTTTCTTTCCTTCAAATAATTTCAGTGCTTACCCAGTTTCAATTAACGGCATAACATCTGTTGAGGTCGTATTCTTCATCAAGGACATTTTTTAAGTCGGTGAAACATATGTTTTACATATATTGTGTTATGCACACACATTTCCCTACTCTGGCTTGACAGTAGATTGGGAGAGGAAGAATTAAAGGATATAAGAACTAATTCTAACAAGGGAAATCATTGTTACTTGCCCCTTCAATATTCACCATCACCACTTCCCTTCTTTATTGCTGTCAGAAGGCATGTTTTTCGTGGGGAAAGCACTTTAAAAGTCTTCAGCACCGAGTTGCATTTTATCTATCCCAATCAGGGCCAAGTGTTTCTCACTTTCATGGTCTGCATTATAGATGTGAGGGGCCATGTGATCCCGGTCTGCAACTCAGGGCACAGAACCCAGTCTGCCAGGGTCACCTTTGGAAAAACTGTTTCTTTATCCGTTAAAAAGGAAAGCCAAGGTGCCACCACTTTCTTGACTCCCATTCGACAGCATGGAATGCTGATGCTGTATGTGGGTTAGAACAGCCATCTTGAGACCTGTAGGGAAGCCAAGGGACCACAACCAGTACAGTTAAGCCACGTGAGAAGTGTCAACAGCAGCTTTGTAGTTGCTTCCCCTTATTGTCGGCCAAAAAGGAAAACTATGCCACCTACTGAAGCATTAATTGTCTGCATCAGTTTGCTTATTACTCCCACAAAAGGGATTGAAAATGGAGCCATGCAGCATGTTTTGTAAACAAAACACTTTAGTTAGGTTTCGTCTCAAGAAGAAGCAAAGCATAAATCTCATGGATTAAAGCAAACACATATCTCTCACTTCTGAGTCTTCAGTTTAAGTATGATTTTTGTCGAGTCTCCTCATCTTGTCTTGGCTTGAATTTTGGTGGAAGGTAGAACTTGGGATTGAATGAGGTGTTTCCTCTGAGGGAAGGCAAGAATGAATGTGTATCCATTCAATAGAACATTTCTTGTGTAGGCAGCTGTCCCAAGTTAATGAGGAGTGACCGTAATTAGCGTTTCTTGGACGTTTACACATCACGTCCTCCTCTTGCCATTGATTGAGAACGTCACATAGCCAAGGTCAACATCATAGCAGGGAAATACGTTCTCGCAGCGGTAAGGGGTAAAGTGGAGAGGGAACATTTTCTCTGAATAAAATTTACAACACATAATGTTAACTCTGGGATTATGGTGTTGCATAATTGGTTATATTCACTTTTATCGCTACTAAATTCAATATTATTACATGAAAAGATATTTATCTCACTATTTGGTTTGAAGGATTTCAGTTACTCGTCTTTAGAGAGAGGAAGTGAGGGAGAGAAACACCAAGGCATGGTGGCCTCTCAGGCGCCCCCTAGTGAGGACACAGCCCACAACCCAGCCATGTGCCTTGACTAGGAATTGAACACCTAACCCTTTGCAAAATGCATTTCCTTCCTGGAAATGGTCATGCTTTCTGTCGCATCAGGCCTTTCACATCTGCTTATTCCCCTGGCTCCGTTATGATCTGCCATTATTCCTACCCGCCCTTTTCCCATCTGAAAGCCTGCTTACCCTCCGCCCCCCATGAACTGACAGTGCTCATGCCTGACTCAGCTCAGATAGAAGTCCCTCTGAAGAGTCACCTTTCATCCTTGTCTTTCCAGTAGCCCGGGATCCACAAATATGTTTTTATTGCTGTATATATAGCGTGCGATGTTAATGATGTAAATACATGTCAATGTATTTCCCTCTTCCTGTATCAGACCACGAATGCCTTTGACTCAGAGATCATATCGTATTTATGTTTACACCTAACATAGAACACACAACCTTGATCAGTAAATTAGTGGTGATCACTACAGGAATTAAATGCATCTAAATCTCACTCTCCCGCGAGTGCTGGGACCAAGAGTAAAAATCCTTGAGCCCTCCACCATTTCTCCACACGTGATATAGGTTCCAAGAAATTCAGCCAATGACATTGGGTTGAAAGAAATGTCCCAAACAGTTCAATGAAACTCGCAGTGTTGCAGAAGAGCAGCCATGGCTCCACAGGGGGTATCTAAGGAGATTAATGGTGTGCATAGAAGCTTCTGGTCATTTTGAACATCTACTGGTGGAGCTAAGCTACTCTTCCCTGCCCCTGGCATTTCACACTGCAGTCAGCAGCACAGATGGGGAGTAAATATGCTGAGAATCTTGAGGAGAGTGGCCAAAATACGTTGCCCTTCAGGACACTCTGACACTTGTTGTTTTCTCGTGAAATCTCACCCCTATGCATTTGTCATGTGTGAGAAACAAGCTCTTGATTCTGACCACAAACTCCTGAAGTATCTCCTAGGAGCTGGCGTTAAGTCCTGCACTTCAACTTGGAAACGCGGTGTGCCCAGGAGAACACCGATCAGCAGGGTGACCAGGAGCGAAAAGACAGCCAAGACTGTAGTGCATTTTCCTGTGTAATCCTCCCTTTGTGGTAAAATATCCCAGGGGCTCCCTTTCTTGATATGCTTCCTTTGTCTTTACAGAGGATTAGAACCATTTGTTTCATACAAGTTCACTATTTACTTGTTTGTTTCTCTGTTTATTTCTTTATTGCATACAAAACTCTAATATGTTGCTACACTATTATTCCTATAAAATTGTTGCTATACTAATACTCCCTGTGATGGAGGCCATCTGTCTCCCCTGGCCACGCGCCCACTGAGTTGCTGATTGGTCAGCTGTCCCTTGTGACGTCACAGTGCATATTCCCTCCTGCCATGGGAACACAGGGTCCCTTGGGGCCGGCCAACAGGAACTGTTGGGGCAGGCCTTCAGGAGCGGCTGGTCCTGTGGCAGGAAGGCGGAGTATCCCCGCAGGCAGCGCAGCCTTGGGCTATAGGCTCTGAGCAGCAGACAGCAGTGGAGGACAAGGAGATGGAAGAGCCAGGGGTGGAGGAGCAAGAGGTGCAGGAGGAGGAGGTGCAGGAGCCTAGGATTGAGGAGCCAGGGAACAGCGGCGCACAGGTGAGCAGTAGCCTCTCAGGTCCTGCTGTTCCAAGTGAGTCCCCAACTCTCCCTGCCCCCGGCCCCCACCATACACGCCACAGCCAGGTTCCAACTTCTTACCCGCCGACCTGGGGGGTGGCTGACCCTCCAACCATCTTCCCCAGAAGCCACGCCCGCCCTAACCCATGGTCCCCCTTACCCGTGCTTCCCCCTTGGTCCCTGTCAGGATATCCAGTCCATCCCCGCTGCCTGGGACACGTCCACGGCGCTGAGGCGACTGCACAAGGAACTGGCGAACATCACGATCGATCCCCCGCCCATGTGCTCTGCAGGGCCAGTGGATGACAACATGTTCCAATGGAAGGGGACCATCATGGGACCCCCGGACAGCCCCTATGAGGGAGGGGTGTTCTGCCTAAACATACAATTCCCTCGAAATTACCCCTTCAGGCCTCCGGCGATTTCCTTCACCACCCCGATCTACCACCCCAATATCAACCGAAAGGGATATATCTGTGTCGATATTCTCAGGTCCCAGTGGTCTCCTATAATGACCATATCCAAACTCTTGCTGTCCATCAGCTCCTTGCTATGTGACCCCAACCCCAACCATGCCTTTGTTCCATCCATTGGGAGAATGTACCTAAAGGACAGGAAGGCATATGATACCATGGCGCGAGCTTGGACCAAGAAGTATGCTATGTGAGGGAGGGGCAAATTATAACCCCTCACCTCAATAAAACACCTGGCTGTTGAATGGGCTCTTCTTTGATTGCTTTCTGGGAGGAATCCTTTCCCTTCTCACATCTGCCTATGAGGGTGTGTGGAGGCCTGGTGGGAAGCAGTGTATGGGGGAAGGGCAAGGTTGGGAGACGGGGTATTTTGAGAGAGGCTAGTAGTAATAAATATTTGACTGAAACACTTCTTTCCTGCTTCAGGATGGGAAAGCAAGAACAAGGGGGTGGTGGGATTAGCAGGCATCCTTTAGCACGCACAAGGTGGGGGAAACACTGGATGAAGAATAGGACGATCATTAGGTATCTGGTTCATTCTGAGGTACCTGTGTCTTCAGGGTTTTTGCTTGGACCGACATGGAAGGTAAGCCACAGCCTCTTCTTTCAGGCCCACATTTAACTGTAGAAACATTAAGTGGATGAGGAGATGTCACAAAAGAAAACGAAGTCTTTTCTTCCAAGAATTCTCCACCCCCCACACTACACTGCCCGCCTTTTTGACCCGTCTGCCACCCTCCACAGTCTGGGCTATATCCCCATTCTCAGGTCATGCTTATTGACAATAGAACACTTGTACAGGCTGCCCAAGTGCCCATGAGTAGATGAGTGGATAAAAGAACTGTGGTATGTGCACACAATGGAATAAATAGTACATGGAAATCTGTCCCTTTGTGACAGTGTGGATGGACCTGAAAAACCTTAGGCTCCGTGAAATAAGCCAGTCAGAGGACGACAAATAAATACCATAGGATCTCTGTCATAAGGAGCATCTAATGAACAAACTGAAGTAACAAGGAAAATGGGGAGAGGCTCCTAGAGAGCTGGCAGCCAGCTGTCAGAGGGGGTATGGGGTGCAGGCTAGGTGGGAAACCGGAAGGGAGTAAGAAAAGACCTTCCCAGATAACAGTATGGAGAAGACCAAGGGAAAAGGGGTGGGGCGGTGCAATAGAAGGGCGTGAAGGGGGACAGCGGGTGCTGCCAGAAGCAGACTTGAATGGGGTGGTGATCACACAATACAATATGCAAAGGATGAAGTGTAGACTCCCACGCTGCAAACCTGCAAATTTCACTCACCTGTGTCACCCCCCAGTAAGTGCAATTAAAAAATAACAGGATAGGAAAGTTTCCTTTCTTTGTGTAAATCTTTTCTCTATGAAAGAGTGTCCTCAATCCGTTGTCAGTGGAGCACTCCTGCGACTGAGCAGCAGTTTGGGTCCTGCTGCCTGCCTGCTAGGCTAAGTGTTAGAGGCAAAGGTTGGGTGGTGAAGGAAAGGGGTTAGGAACACCAGGAAGACAGACGAGAGAGACGCCAATGAAAACCACAATGAGATATAACCTCACAAGGTGAAAATGGCCATCATTGGATATATCTAATCGCCACAAATGCTGGCAGGGTTTGAAAACAAAGGCAACCATTTTGCCCTGTGGGTGGGAATGCAGAATGGGGAAGTCACGGTGGAAAACATGTTTGCATTTCTTCAGGTAATGGAACTACCTGTTGGTCCATCAATTCCATTGGTGTATTTATACCCTGAGAATCCACAAAGATGCGCCATGCTACAGGTCAACATTATAAATGAGTAAGAACAATTAAGTAATCAGCGCCAAGGAGTGAGAGGGTCAGAATTCAAAAGGCAAGAGTGGCTAAACTCAAATACCAGGTGTGCAGGGACTTTGAGCATCCACGTGAGAGAGGATTTAGAGCTATGTGAAAGGGGCAGATCCTGATGACCTGACTGACAGGAGAGATTTTCCAAATTCTGCTTTCATAACATTAGGGTGCTGATTCCTTGCAGGATTGCTCATTGGTGTCATGAGAAAGAGGCATCTAACAGCCTTTTCAGGACCTTGGGACCCTACAGGCAGTCTGTGTGGTCCCTTTTTGCACTCTATGTCTGAGTGAGGCCATCTTTTCATCATTTCCTTCTACCAAAACAATATCTTCCAGTAGTTTGTAGAAAGGAGCAGACATACGAATGCCTCTGTCTTCCTTAAGCTGGCAAATAAAGAGATTTGCAGAAATAGAAAAAAAAAAAAACAAAAACAAAAACCGAAAAACCCAGGACACTACACTCATTAAACCTAGGTATGATTAATATATGCTGTTTACAATTTAATAAGAATCCATGGACATATAAGTAAATCTCTTTCCATACATTAAATATATGCAAAGATAGATTGTGATAAACTACTGTGGGGGCTGAAAATGTTTAATGCTTTTCCTTCCTCCTTTTAAGTTCTTCAGGCTGGGCTAATAACCAAATTGATAGAGGTGGGCTGATAGGAGAAAATGCAAGTTCAATAGACGTTCATGGGTAATTCACACTAGCATGACACATCCACGGGAATTCCAAAGACAGTGAGACAACACCGGGTTGCTGGGACATTTTGGACAAAGAAGAAAAGGCAGGGTAACATGGTACTAGATTTTGAGGAATGCGAAAGAGTGATTTACAAGCAGTTGAGGAAGCGCCAAGCACACAGGCCAGGGCCTTAGTTCTGGGTGAATCCGCAACAATGGGACGCAGCAGGTACTCGGCTATGTGGACATGCCTTAAGCGGTCTACTCTTCACACTTAGTTCCATTAGACTGAGGACATTCAGCAGTTTCTCTGTCTGAGTCTCTAGGGCAGGAAAGGGAGGAAGACCCACGGTTCCGAGAGTGGTTTGTTTCTTGATAAATAGCTTACGATTCCTTTCCCAAAAAGCACTTTCAGGACGGCAGAATTTTCCCTTCACTACAGCTGTTGGAAAGAGAAGGTCCGGACAGAGGCGTCTGAGCAAACATGGTGAGCTTGGTTGGGAGGCATGTTATCAAGGGTGCACAGCGGGGAGCATTCCTTTGGTGTCCCTTTCCTTCCTGCACAGCACTTCAGGCAGACACCACCGGGTGGTCAGAGGTGAACTTTACTTACAAATTTCGGCCTCATAGCTTCAGCCAAGTGGTTTGCAGTGCACATATTTTGGCTAAGACGATCACTAGCTTCCAGTTCCATCCCTGGATTCACGGTAGTGCAGCTGGTTTGCAGGCGTTCCCTTTCCAGGTGCCTTCTGCCAGGACCTCATAGTCTAATCTGTGATGTTCGGTGGTTTCTGTTCTACTACGAGCGAGTCACGTGTGTGGAGGATTTGACTTCCTTACGAATTGCAAATGAACAGATGCAACAACTGATCCACGGGAGGTAAAGTAAATGGTAAAAACACGTGTTACTTTGACAAGGCAGATGTAGAAATAGAACTGAGTCTCACATGTGCATTTGTGCCTGAGAGCTGGGAGTAGAGACCTGGGATGTGCAGAAAAGTTTATGTGGAAAAACCAACTGATTTAAACCCTCATTTTAAAAATTAATTAATTTATTTTATTCAGTTACAATTGTCTGGATTATCTCCTGTTCGCTCCCCCACCCCGGGCAAGTCCCACCTCACTACTCCCCTCTAACCTCCCCTTTAAATTTATCCTTGTGTCCTATATAGTAGCTCCTATAGAGCACTGTCCCCCCTATGGCGTCCCAATGCCCTGTGGCTACTGTTACAATGTTCTTAATTTCAATATCTCTGGTTATATTTTGTTTGCTTTTTCTTTTCTTGATTATGTTCCAGTTCAACGTGAGATCGTCTGCACCCCAATGTTCAGAGCAACACAATTTACAATAACCAAGTACTGGAAGTAACTTAAGTGCCCATCAGTTAATGAGAGGATCCAAAAAGTATGGTACTTTTAGACAATGGAATTTTACGCAGCGGAGAGAAAGAAGGAGCTAATACCCTGTGCAATGGCATGGGTGAAAGTTGTGGGCACTATGCTAAGTGAAATAAGGCAGGTGTTGAGGGAGAAATACTATTTAGCGCCCCTCGCCCGCACAGCTTTTTCTTTTCTTTTCTTTTTTTTTTTTTTTTTTTTTTTTTTGCGAATTTTATAGGATTAATGCTGACAGCAAAGGGTAACCAATCTCCTGAGTGGAATTAAAGGCTCAATGAAGAGTCAAAGAGTCTGACTACATGAATTATATGTTGAAGGGTAATGTGTCTAATTATATTTTCCAAATGATCTTAAGTAATCCATGCATTTTGAAAGGATATCTACCATTTGAAATGGACACTAAAGACTGCAAAATAGGCACGTGTGGAATCCAATGAGTTCTATAACCTAACAAAAATGTAGAAACAGGGATGATACACGAAACAGAACTAGGGTTGTCGCAAGGGAAGCGGCTGGGTGAATGGAAGAAGAAGGTGAAGGGATTACTGGAAGGACAGCTGTTCAGGATCCTTGGACACGGATCACAATGAGGGGGTGGCCAGAGGGAAGAGGAGCGGCAGCTGGGTGCAGGAGAGCAAAGGGGGAAGAGGTGTGAACAACTGTATTAGCAGAAACAACCCCCAAAATGTACATTAAAAACTAGTCCCTTCAAAACAACTTGGCCAATAATTGGCAGTGTTCCCTTCCCTCCTCACTAAACCCACCACAGAACTCTACCCACAGGAAGAACACATTGTGTCCTGGCTCCGGTTCCTCTGCCATGCTCTGATATATTCCGAGAAGGTATTTCCGGGACATTGTCCGCACAGTTCCTGGATCTCCACTGAGAATTTGGCTTATTCAGGTAACTGGGACACAGTCACTGGCAAAATGGGTCAGTTCACTGAGTTCCTTGTGGAGGCCACGTAATGGAATCAAAGTACCTTGGAAGAAAGTGTAGCACTTCTGCTCTGAGTGAATGAGATTCCGATGTAAATACACATCATCCATGGCGATGAGAGAGGCAATTGTGAGAAGCAACTATGACTGCTGGGAACTATGCTGTGACTCCAAGGGGAGAAACAGCGTTAACACTCCATTTATCAAAATTTCAGTGTACTTGATGGTTTCATGAATTGAAATAATATTGCAAAAGAAAGGATAGATCAGGTCCTTGGAGTCTTATCCATTGATTGAGAGTATAATTCAAATCGTATCTACCAGGTAACCCCCTTTGGAATCTAAGCACATGCTTTCTATGAGAGAACTGAGGGAATGATATATACACACGTACATAATTCTTTCTATACGTCTACACATGCATTCTTTCAGAAAGAAATTAACATTATTTTGAAAAAGAATTGTATGTATCATGTGCATAGAAAATATGGAGAAAAACATTTTTTACACTCACCTCCTGACTGGAAATATTTCTCATCGAATGGAAATGTGTGGTTTTCAAGGGAGGGAACAAGAGGAAATGAGGAAACAACACTGGAAAAAAGTTTGTTCCTCTGCAGCCATATTTAATGTTTCCATTCGTTATTATATATGAAATAATAGAGAATGCTTGAATATCACTTGCAAACTGAGAACTGACTTTCTTTTAACTTTCAAACTGAAAGACATTCGGTGAAATATAAACTTACCATGAGGAGAAATATCTGGGGATAGGAGAAGAAATATATTTGTATGCAGTTTTCCTTTCTCACACGTGACAAAACAGACAGACGTGACATTTGTTCCGTCCTGGGATTCAGCGAAAGGCAAATACCCATTAGGTCTGATTCTATATTTCACCAATTGCGTGGATATCCAAGACATTATCGTCACAATATTGATTCCAGTATGGCAGTGGTAAATGTTACGTGTGTCATCCCGAGCTGTGCTGAGTCAGTCCATGTTAGATTTACTCCGAGGAAACGTCATTGCTAGAAAATGTACATTTTCCCTTTCCACAGACAAGTGCTTGACAAGAAACAGTCTGGCTAGTACGACAGCAGCAAGTGAATGACTGGGTCTTTCGTCCTGAGCAGCTATGAAGTCGAACCTATTGTTCAATTGATGTACACAGCATCAAAATAACTCTTCAATAGGCATATTTCATGTGGGAACATGGAGATAAGGCCTCAATCGAAGGATTTTGTAAAAATAAAACACTTGTTAAACGCCTGAGCCCTTGTTTTGGGTATGATAATTGAATGTCATCTCTGTTCTTGATTTTGTCAGAAAAGGACAGGCTACCCTTTACATTCTTGACATCTTTTCAGGATTAGGAAGTAAGCCTCCAATTCTGCTCTTCTCATCACTGTGCTTGCACCTGGTATGACCATTCTTGTCTTCAACCATTGTTTTCCTTCTTGGAAACAGTCTCGGGAGGCTACTCTCATTGTCACTTCCGTCTTAGAGCAAACAGGAGACTAGGCAGGGAATGTCTTAAAATGGGATAGTACAGGGAACCGAATGAAGGCTCCTGTCTTCCATATTACGAAACCACTTAGCTAGGGTGACTTAACACACAGAAACCTAAGGAAGATTCAATAGAATAATAAACTTCTCCTTTATTACTCCCTCCAGTCTATATTAACAATATTACAAATCACATTTTTTTAACCGTTTGGGGTTTGTTAGAGACAGAAACATCAATCTGAGAGTGAAGCATCAATCATTGCCTCTCATTCACAGCCCACGTGGGGACCGAACCTGCATCCAGGGCACGTGCCCTATGGCAATCAAACCAGCACCTTCTGACTGTGTAGGGTGACACAAAACCGATGTAGCCACACCTGGGAGGGCTAAATATCCCTTACCTCTACGCTATGGTGAAGAAAAGTAGGGCTTTGGAGGCACCGGGACTGCCTTCATCACAGTCTCGTGATGCAGCTTTGAATAATTTTGTATCTCTTTGAGCCTCAAGTTTCTGATTGGCAAAATAAAATAAATTATACTTCGTCCAAGAAATGGTTTTGAAGTCTCAGTGAGAAAATGTTATTTGGAAACAGTAACTATCCACCCAATAATTCTAGGCTTTGTGGAAATAGTAATAAATATTTCCTCCCTCAACAAATTGCAGTACCATTGGAAAGACACTAGAGTCACCTCTGGCGAAGACACAGGCATACGTAGATGCCCTTTCCCTCCTCACACAGCCAAAACAAGGAGAGCAATGAATTTAAAAACAAAAACCAGCCAGAAACTGGCAGAAAATGGAACTGGATGAGAGTCCAACAACCAAGGAGTTACAGACGAAACATTCACACAGACCTGTAGGAGGGGTAGAAGCGGCAAGTAGGGGTGGAGAGGACTCGCAGCAGGAAGGTGGCTGGAGAACTGGGACGGGAGAGGCGGCCCTGGCAGACAGGTGGCTGGTGGACCAGGCAAGGCAGCAGCTCCAGAGCGAGGGGTAGCATATTTGCTAGCAGATCAATGGAGATGAACAACGGTGGAGCGAAATGGACGACGCAAGCCAGGGCTCCAGCGCAGCTAAATAAAACCTCAAACCTCTGCTTGGAAACACCTGAGGGGTTTGCAGCAGCACAGAACACTCTCAGCCTCACAGGAGAGTTCCTTGGAGAGACACACAGAGTCCGAGAACGTATACAAAACCACTCCCCTGCGAATCAGCTTCACATGGGACTGTTTTGATTGTGGGTAGTAGGGGAAGTGACTGAAAGCCAGCAGAGAGCTAGGCAAGCAGCATCGTTCCCTGTCACACCACTCCCCAAAATACGGCTCACAGCACGGCCAGGTGGGCTGCCCTAATGAAACCCTAAGGCTCTGCCCATTACCACATAAGAGGCACTCTGAAACAAACAACCAAAAACACATGGCCCAAATGAAAGAAGAGATCAAAGCTCCGACAAAAATGCAGCTAAGTGATGAAGGGTTAGCCAACCCATCAGAGGCACAGTTCCAAATGCTGGTCGTTGTGATGCTCAGCAATTGGCTGAGTATGGTCACAACATAGAGGAACAAGTGCAGCCTAGGAAAAGTGAAATAGAGGAACATGTTCAGGGAACCAACACGGACGGGAAGGAAAGCGGGACTGAGACGAACAGTTTGGAGCAGAAGGAAGAAAAACACATTCAACCAGAACAGAATGAAGAAACAACGATTCAAATCATTGAGGAGAGTCTTAGGAACCTCCAGGGTAATTCTAAGTGGTCCAACATCCAAATCATAGTGGTGGCAGGAGGACAAGAGGAAGAACAAGAAATGGAGACATTCTTTGAAAAGTGAATGAAGGACAACTTCCCCTATCTGGCACAAGAAACAGCCTTCCAGGAAGTCCAGGAAGCCCAGAGAGTCCCAAGGCAGTTGGACCCAAAGAGGAACAACCAAGGCACAGCACAATTACATTGCCCGAGATTAAAGATAAGGAGAGAATCTGAGAAGCTGCAAGAGATAAGGAGACAGTTACCTACAAAGGAATTCCCAAAAGATTGTCAGCTGATTTCTCAACAGAAACATTGGAGGCAAGAAAGGGCTGGGAAGAAGTATCCCAAGTGATGAAATGCAAGGAACTCCATCCAAGATTGTTCTATCCAGCAAAGCTGTCTTTTCGAACGCTCGGGCAGATAAAGTGCTGCCCAGACAAGTTCAATTTAAAGGAGTTCATCATCTCCAAGCCCTTATTATATGAAAAGATACAGAAAGTTGCCTAAGGAAAAAGAAGGTAAAAAAAAAAAAATGCGAATAAAATGGCAGCAAAGTCACATCTATCAACAACCTAACCTTAAAAGCAAAAATAAAAACACACTACGCAGACAATTCCAACAGGAACTGAATGGCAGAAATGGAGGTAATATGGAGGGTTATTAGCGGGAGGGGGTGGACCGACAACGGGGGAAAAGGTACAGGGAATAAGAAACATTAATGATAGGAGCAAAATAGACCGGAGGAGGTAAGGGTGGTATAGGAAGAGGAATGGGAATGACATTATTGATACAGGAAAACAAAGGCAGCGATGACACAATACCCCTGGTTATTTTTCTTCTATGACTGTGTTCTGTCTTCGTCACTGGTTTCCACTCTTTCTATTCCTAACTCTAGGCTCTCATCAAAGTCAGGTTTTTCTTTTGTTTTAACTTCAAAACTTAATTTTTATTTTTTAGCCATAAAACACGATTTTCATAAAACCCTTCTACTAGGTTAAATTTTTAATAGATATTGATTTAATTTTATGTTTATTCAGTTATACTTGACTGCATTTCCTCCCCATCCCTGCACCCATCCCTAGCCAGTCCCACCTCCCCCAGACACCTCAAAACTCCCCTTTGATTTTCTCCTTGTGCATTTTAGAGTAGTAGATCCTGTAGACCACTCTCCCCTCTATCCCCACCCTCTTCCCCTCTGACTATTGTACCCTTGTTCTTAAAGTCGTATGTGTCTGTTTCTATTTTGTTTCCCTTTTTCCTCAGTTGATTATGTTGTCCTTAAAGGTGAGATCATTTGGTATTTCTCCCTCACAGCCTGGCGCATTTCACTTAACCTAATGCTGTCCAGTTCCATCCATACCATTGCAAAGTGTATCAGCTCCTTCTTTCTCTCTTCGGTGCAGATTTCCATTGTGTAAATGTACCATAGTTTTTGGATCCACTCATTAGCTGATGGGCACCTAGGTAGCCTCCAGCACTGGGCTATTGTAAATCGTGGTGCTATGGACATTGGGGTGCACAGGTTCTCTGGCATTGGTGTTTCAGTGTTCTAAGGGTACAATCCCAGCAGTGGAATTTCTGGGTCAAACGGCTTTTCCATTTTTAGTTTGCGGAGGAAATTCCATACAGTTCTCCACAGTGGCTGCACCAGTCTGCTTTCGCACCAACAATGTCCTGGTTGTCCCTTTTCTCCTCATCCTCTCCGACATCCGTGTCTTGCTTTGTTTATGTTGGCCACTCCGGCTGTTGTGAGATGGAACCTCATTGTGGTTTAATTTTATAAACGAAGAACACAGTAGAAGGAATCAAAAGCAGGATCGGGGGAGCTGAGGACCGCCTCAACAAATTCACTTTTCTCTATACTTTCTTTCGAGTATTTATCGTTATTGTTCCTTTATTCGTGCAAGGGGTTTTCTATTACTCATCCATGCAGACTAGGATTATTGGGATTGTATTATGCGGTGGAGATTGCTGCTAAAATGCCTTGGAGAAAGACGACAAAGGTAAAGTAGGCAGGATCTCAGGCCTCAGAAAATGTGCAGCCCAGTGTAGCTCCGATGTTTAACGCCTCCTGCGGTCTTCTATTGCATACTATAACGTGTTCATTGGATGTTTCTTAAAGTCATTGGACAATAAGAAGCAGAGTCGTCTTCTATTTAAAAAACTAGTGGCAATCCCGTGTCACGCAATTGAATCAGCGCAATTATTATTGTCCCAAGTTCAAGGATCATAAATTCGAAGTCCATCTGCCTTTTCTCCCACTGCCATCTTTACACGTATTACAAGATTTTGATCCATCTTCCCCAAAGTGTCTTTATCCTTCATCTCTTCCCTTGCCATTCTACTGCTAAAACTGCAGTTCCAAAGTAGTAGGAACATGTCAGCGATGGTCTCTACGTGACCCATCTGTCCTTGATTAAAGAATTTTGTATGAGAGACACTGGGGTAGGGTTGAGGGATGGGGAGACATGCAGAAAATTGTAAGTGAATTTTTTTTTTTCAGAGAGACCCTGAAATAAAACCCAACAGCCAGAAGCAAGAGGGAGTTGCGGGGAGATAATGAGGGTGGGGAAGGGGGCAGGGGTATCAGGAACATGTATACGGAGATGTGGACAGAGCCAAAAGTGATGGGAAGATGGAGGATCGAACATGGGGATGGGTCTGGAGGGAGGCAGTGGGGACTCACCGGAGTTAGAGGTGGTTTTGTGGGAGGTAGTATGGTCAAAGAGAAATGAAAAGTCTTTGCATTGAATAATGTTTTCCTATATGAATATTTGAAAACATCCTCTGTTCTTATCTGTACCTGAAGCCTAACATTTAACTTGTTAATGTGCATGTCCCTGTTCATATTTTGTTTCCTTTTTTCCTCAGTTGATGATGTTGTACTTAAAGGTGAGATCATTTGGTATCTCTCCGTCACAGCCTGGCACATTTCACTTAGCATGATGGTGTCCACTTCCATCCATAGCATTGCATGGTTGTCTCTAAAAGACTCCCACCACATCATCCCTATGAGGAGCCTTGGGAACTATGTCGTCTAACAACCTACTTTCACAGATAACAGGTCTTGGAAGTTAATTGATTGGTGTGTGCTCTGTTACTATGAGCACGATTGTCTCAGTTACATCTAACTGCTTTGTATGTCCATAGAGTCCTTGCAGTTTGGCTTCCTTTGCAAACTATTTAAGATGTGTGAGTATGTACGCTCATGTATGCTTGTGTATTCCTTTGGTTTGGGGTTTGCATTTCAATGAAAATTAATTGCTGATTCTTACCTGATGAATTCATTGGTTCTGAATCAGGTTTATGCTTCAGACCACACTTACCATTTTGTTCATCCTAAGATCTTTTCTCTGAATTAAACCTCGTAGTATAAGACAGACTTCTCGAACTTCTCCTTAGTACCCCCAGCCTATTACTGTGGTTTGGAAAGTGTTTCACTTACTGAAGCAGGACCCGGGATTGTAAGAAGCGTTGCTAGTATAGTCAGCGTTTTCTCAAGGCTTGGAAAGTGAAATGTTATGCTTCTGTAGATTATAAAGTTGAAATGTATATTTCCTAGGCTTTGGCCCTTTACACATTCCTTCTATGAATATTCAAGAGTCTCTCCATGTATCTACAAGTTGATGTAACAAGGAAGTGCTTACCCTTCAACGACCTCACACGTTTGAAGCACTCTAGGAAGCAAGTCATTAGGTCTTATGTATTTATATACATGAAGAATATTCAAATGATCTTTGGCTAGGGCTTCCCAGAGAGTACCAACCCAGTATGTGTTATATATCACATTATAAGGAGCTGGCACCAATACTTATAAATTGTAGAAGAAATACAACGGTCCTATATAAATTTTGTCTTTTTCATGTGACTGTCTTGACGTGATAACTTTGCATGTTTTTTGACATATATTTTCCCCCTCTGTCATGAATGAGTATTGTGCATACGCTGTATTTCTTCCCTGAAAAAAAGCGCTCTACTGTTCATTTTTTCTGGAGTATGAACTGCTATCTAGGGATATTTCTCTGGCCTTCTCTGAATTCTTTTTTCCCCGTAGTAACGCATACGATAGGATCAGGCAATGTCAAAAGGAAGAACCATGCCATTTTCCACCAATGTTTATGGAAAGATGTGAAAACTGTGAGCAGGGTTAATGACGGTCTTTCTTACTGAATGGAAAAAATCTAGAGTAATGATTTAAAAAATATTGGTCTTTAATATTTATGGGCTGTTGTTTAATTCATCAAAAATATTTCACACTTTACTTTTGGAGTCCCTGATTCTCCCATTTCCATTAAGTACGTGAAGTTTCTCTACACAAAACCACCTACACCTGGAAAAATACCCTACTTCATTTGGTTTCAAAGGGTCCCATGAAAAATGTAGGTTAATGTCAAGACTACTTCACCATACAGGATGCCTACTGTGTCTACATATATTTGCTTCTCATCGTTAATGGAAGGAGTGAATTAATTTTTTCTTCCCTAGAGTGTACCATTTATTTCGTCCACTGATTTATTAATCCTAGAAGTTGGTTCTATGGGGTTGACACCTATGGTTCATGATTCCTTATGGATATGTTACAGCTTGACCTTAGAGCGGAGAGCAGCTTTACCACTTGTCATTATTTTTTTACTCACTTTGTGGTATGAGAGACAGTTTTTATCCTTTCTGATATTTACCAAAGTCCATATTTTCAAGTTTCCGATAATCAATACATCTATTGTCATTACAGAGAACATGCTTGGGACTGTTATTGTTGCAAAATGCACTTTGAATTGGGTCTTCTCTGCTTAGAGTACTCTTCATTTTCTCCGGTTTTTAGAGGTAACCGCATGCCCTTTTACAATTTCATGAAGCAGAAGTAATTAAGGCCAAACTGACGGAATTTTAAATATGTCCAATTCATCTAGCAGGAAAGAACCACCAAAGGTAGTCGAAGCTATGTCTTCCATTTTAAGTAATGACGTGAGTGTGTCTAAAAAAATACAAGAAGGGGGGAGTTGTTAAAAGTCAGAAGATAGTTGTAAACATCCTTCATTACATCCCAAGTACAGAGGAAACCAGCAGTTCCAGAAAGGAAGAAAAATATCTACAGACTAGTTTTATGGAAGGGCATTTGAACTAAACCAAGAAAGGACTGCAGGGTGGAGACAAGGTGACGCGCTTACCCTTACAGAGCAAAATACTGTCACGCAAAGGAAAAAGTTAAGCTAGTATGCAGAAGCTAGATGCGTGATACTATTCTGGATTTAACGTAGCATGCGAAGGCCATGGTTCACATCATTTTTCCAAGTGTGAAAGCGACACAGACAGACTCTTACCTCACAGACACTAAATGCTTTCCCCTGACACGGTTTGTTCACTGGTGTCTTAACCTTCCTGGGACATCTGAAGGTTTCCTTGTCATATTCAGCCACGGATCTCGCAGTAGAATGTGCGCCACACATCGCAAGGCTCCTAAACTCTCTCAGGCTCTGTACCTGTGCTGCATTTTAATGCGATCTCGTGCTACATTCTGCATCACTAAATCTGCCACACCAACCAAGTTGTATTCTCTTTCGCTGTGCCTTAGCATGACTGCCTTCTAAATATGAACTTGGAGTGAACATGACTTCACCTTGACATCATGCTTTCTTTCCTTCAAATAATTTCAGTGCTTACCCAGTTTCAATTAACGGCATAACATCTGTTGAGGTCGTATTCTTCATCAAGGACATTTTTTAAGTCGGTGAAACATATGTTTTACATATATTGTGTTATGCACACACATTTCCCTACTCTGGCTTGACAGTAGATTGGGAGAGGAAGAATTAAAGGATATAAGAACTAATTCTAACAAGGGAAATCATTGTTACTTGCCCCTTCAATATTCACCATCACCACTTCCCTTCTTTATTGCTGTCAGAAGGTATGTTTTTCGTGGGGAAAGCACTTTAAAAGTCTTCAGCACCGAGTTGCATTTTATCTATCCCAATCAGGGCCAAGTGTTTCTCACTTTCATGGTCTGCATTATAGATGTGAGGGGCCATGTGATCCCGGTCTGCAACTCAGGGCACAGAACCCAGTCTGCCAGGGTCACCTTTGGAAAAACTGTTTCTTTATCCGTTAAAAAGGAAAGCCAAGGTGCCACCACTTTCTTGACTCCCATTCGACAGCATGGAATGCTGATGCTGTATGTGGGTTAGAACAGCTATCTTGAGACCTGTAGGGAAGCCAAGGGACCACAACCAGTACAGTTAAGCCACGTGAAAAGTGTCAACAGCAGCTTTGTAGTTGCTTCCCCTTATTGTCGGCCAAAAAGGAAAACTATGCCACCTACTGAAGCATTAATTGTCTGCATCAGTTTGCTTATTACTCCCACAAAAGGGATTGAAAATGGAGCCATGCAGCATGTTTTGTAAACAAAACACTTTAGTTAGGTTTCGTCTCAAGAAGAAGCAAAGCATAAATCTCATGGATTAAAGCAAACACATATCTCTCACTTCTGAGTCTTCAGTTTAAGTATGATTTTTGTCGAGTCTCCTCATCTTGTCTTGGCTTGAATTTTGGTGGAAGGTAGAACTTGGGATTGAATGAGGTGTTTCCTCTGAGGGAAGGCAAGAATGAATGTGTATCCATTCAATAGAACATTTCTTGTGTAGGCAGCTGTCCCAAGTTAATGAGGAGTGACCGTAATTAGCGTTTCTTGGACGTTTACACATCACGTCCTCCTCTTGCCATTGATTGACAACGTCACATAGCCAAGGTCAACATCATAGCAGCGAAATACGTTCTCGCAGCGGTAAGGGGTAAAGTGGAGAGGGAGCATTTTCTCTGAATAAAATTTACAACACATAATGTTAACTCTGGGATTATGGTGTTGCATAATTGGTTATATTCACTTTTATCGCTACTAAATTCAATATTATTACATGAAAAGATATTTATCTCACTATTTGTTTTGAAGGATTTCAGTTACTCGTCTTTAGAGAGAGGAAGTGAGGGAGAGAAACACCAAGGCATGGTGGCCTCTCAGGCGCCCCCTAGTGAGGACACAGCCCACAACCCAGCCATGTGCCTTGACTAGGAATTGAACACCTAACCCTTTGCAAAATGCATTTCCTTCCTGGAAATGGTCATGCTTTCTGTCGCATCAGGCCTTTCACATCTGCTTATTCCCCTGGCTCCGTTATGATCTGCCATTATTCCTACCCGCCCTTTTCCCATCTGAAAGCCTGCTTACCCTCCGCCCCCCATGAACTGACAGTGCTCATGCCTGACTCAGCTCAGATAGAAGTCCCTCTGAAGAGTCACCTTTCATCCTTGTCTTTCCAGTAGCCCGGGATCCACAAATATGTTTTTATTGCTGTATATATAGCGTGCGATGTTAATGATGTAAATACATGTCAATGTATTTCCCTCTTCCTGTATCAGACCACGAATGCCTTTGACTCAGAGATCATATCGTATTTATGTTTACACCTAACATAGAACACACAACCTTGATCAGTAAATTAGTGGTGATCACTACAGGAATTAAATGCATCTAAATCTCACTCTCCCGCGAGTGCTGGGACCAAGAGTAAAAATCCTTGAGCCCTCCACCATTTCTCCACACGTGATATAGGTTCCAAGAAATTCAGCCAATGACATTGGGTTGAAAGAAATGTCCCAAACAGTTCAATGAAACTCGCAGTGTTGCAGAAGAGCAGCCATGGCTCCACAGGGGGTATCTAAGGAGATTAATGGTGTGCATAGAAGCTTCTGGTCATTTTGAACATCTACTGGTGGAGCTAAGCTACTCTTCCCTGCCCCTGGCATTTCACACTGCAGTCAGCAGCACAGATGGGGAGTAAATATGCTGAGAATCTTGAGGAGAGTGGCCAAAATACGTTGCCCTTCAGGACACTCTGACACTTGTTGTTTTCTCGTGAAATCTCACCCCTATGCATTTGTCATGTGTGAGAAACAAGCTCTTGATTCTGACCACAAACTCCTGAAGTATCTCCTAGGAGCTGGCGTTAAGTCCTGCACTTCAACTTGGAAACGCGGTGTGCCCAGGAGAACACCGATCAGCAGGGTGACCAGGAGCGAAAAGACAGCCAAGACTGTAGTGCATTTTCCTGTGTAATCCTCCCTTTGTGGTAAAATATCCCAGGGGCTCCCTTTCTTGATATGCTTCCTTTGTCTTTACAGAGGATTAGAACCATTTGTTTCATACAAGTTCACTATTTACTTGTTTGTTTCTCTGTTTATTTCTTTATTGCATAGACAACTCTAATATGTTGCTACACTATTATTCCTATAAAATTGTTGCTATACTAATACTCCCTGTGATGGAGGCCATCTGTCTCCCCTGGCCACGCGCCCACTGAGTTGCTGATTGGTCAGCTGTCCCTTGTGACGTCACAGTGCATATTCCCTCCTGCCATGGGAACACAGGGTCCCTTGGGGCCGGCCAGCAGGAACTGTTGGGGCAGGCCTTCAGGAGCGGCTGGTCCTGTGGCAGGAAGGCGGAGTATCCCCGCAGGCAGCGCAGCCTTGGGCTATAGGCTCTGAGCAGCAGACAGCAGTGGAGGACAAGGAGATGGAAGAGCCAGGGGTGGAGGAGCAAGAGGTGCAGGAGGAGGAGGTGCAGGAGCCTAGGATTGAGGAGCCAGGGAACAGCGGCGCACAGGTGAGCAGTAGCCTCTCAGGTCCTGCTGTTCCAAGTGAGTCCCCAACTCTCCCTGCCCCCCGCCCCCACCATACACGCCACAGCCAGGTTCCAACTTCTTACCCGCCGACCTGGGGGGTGGCTGACCCTGCAACCATCTTCCCCAGAAGCCACGCCCGCCCTAACCCATGGTCCCCCTCACCCGTGGTTCCCCCTTGGTCCCTGTCAGGATATCCAGTCCATCCCCGCTGTCTGGGACACATCCACGGCGCTGAGGCGACTGCACAAGGAACTGGCGAACATCACGATCGATCCCCCGCCCATGTGCTCTGCAGGGCCAGTGGATGACAACATGTTCCAATGGAAGGGGACCATCATGGGACCCCCGGACAGCCCCTATGAGGGAGGGGTGTTCTGCCTAAACATACAATTCCCTCGAAATTACCCCTTCAGGCCTCCGGCGATTTCCTTCACCACCCCGATCTACCACCCCAATATCAACCGAAAGGGATATATCTGTGTCGATATTCTCAGGTCCCAGTGGTCTCCTATAATGACCATATCCAAACTCTTGCTGTCCATCAGCTCCTTGCTATGTGACCCCAACCCCAACCATGCCTTTGTTCCATCCATTGGGAGAATGTACCTAAAGGACAGGAAGGCATATGATACCATGGCGCGAGCTTGGACCAAGAAGTATGCTATGTGAGGGAGGGGCAAATGATCACCCCTCACCTCAATAAAACACCTGGCTGTTGAATGGGCTCTTCTTTGATTGCTTTCTGGGAGGAATCCTTTCCCTTCTCACATCTGCCTATGAGGGTGTGTGGAGGCCTGGTGGGAAGCAGTGTTTGGGGGAAGGGCAAGGTTGGGAGACGGGGTATTTTGAGAGAGGCTAGTAGTAATAAATATTTGACTGAAACACTTCTTCCCTGCTTCAGGATGGGAAAGCAAGAACAAGGGGGTGGTGGGATTAGCAGGCGTCCTTTAGCACGCCCAAGGTGGGGGAAACACTGGATGAAGAATAGGAAGATCATTAGGTATCTGGTTCATACTGAGGTACCTGTGTCTTCAGGGTTTTTGCTTGGACCGACATGGAAGGTAAGCCACAGCCTCTTCTTTCAGGCCCACATTTAACTGTAGAAACATTAAGTGGATGAGGAGATGTCACAAAAGAAAACGAAGTCTTTTCTTCCAAGAATTCTCCACTCCCCCACACGACACTGCCCGCCTTTTTGACCCGTCTGCCACCCTCCACAGTCTGGGCTATATTCCCATTCGCAGGTCATGCTTATTGACAATAGAACACTTGTACAGGCTGCCCAAGTGCCCATGAGTAGATGAGTGGATAAAAGAACTGTGGTATGTGCACACAATGGAATAAATAGTACATGGAAATCTGTCCCTTTGTGACAGTGTGGATGGACCTGAAAAACCTTAGGCTCCGTGAAATAAGCCAGTCAGAGGACGACAAATAAATACCATAGGATCTCTGTCATAAGGAGCATCTAATGAACAAACTGAAGTAACAAGGAAAATGGGGAGAGGCTCCTAGAGAGCTGGCAGCCAGCTGTCAGAGGGGGTATGGGGTGCAGGCTAGGTGGGAAACCGGAAGGGAGTAAGAAAAGACCTTCCCAGATAACAGTATGGAGAAGACCAAGGGAAAAGGGGTGGGGCGGTGCAATAGAAGGGCGTGAAGGGGGACAGCGGGTGCTGCCAGAAGCAGACTTGAATGGGGTGGTGATCACACAATACAATATGCAAAGGATGAAGTGTAGACTCCCACGCTGCAAACCTGCAAATTTCACTCACCTGTGTCACCCCCCAGTAAGTGCAATTAAAAAATAACAGGATAGGAAAGTTTCCTTTCTTTGTGTAAATCTTTTCTCTATGAAAGAGTGTCCTCAATCCGTTGTCAGTGGAGCACTCCTGCGACTGAGCAGCAGTTTGGGTCCTGCTGCCTGCCTGCTAGGCTAAGTGTTAGAGGCAAAGGTTGGGTGGTGAAGGAAAGGGGTTAGGAACACCAGGAAGACAGACGAGAGAGACGCCAATGAAAACCACAATGAGATATAACCTCACAAGGTGAAAATGGCCATCATTGGATACATCTAATCGCCACAAATGCTGGCAGGGTTTGAAAACAAAGGCAACCATTTTGCCCTGTGGGTGGGAATGCAGAATGGGGAAGTCACGGTGGAAAACATGTTTGCATTTCTTCAGGTAATGGAACTGCCTGTTGGTCCATCAATTCCATTGGTGTATTTATACCCTGAGAATCCACAAAGATGCGCCATGCTACAGGTCAACATTATAAATGAGTAAGAACAATTAAGTAATCAGCGCCAAGGAGTGAGAGGGTCAGAATTCAAAAGGCAAGAGTGGCTAAACTCAAATACCAGGTGTGCAGGGACTTTGAGCATCCACGTGAGAGAGGATTTAGAGCTATGTGAAAGGGGCAGATCCTGATGACCTGACTGACAGGAGAGATTTTCCAAATTCTGCTTTCATAACATTAGGGTGCTGATTCCTTGCAGGATTGCTCATTGGTGTCATGAGAAAGAGGCATCTAACAGCCTTTTCAGGACCTTGGGACCCTACAGGCAGTCTGTGTGGTCCCTTTTTGCACTCTATGTCTGAGTGAGGCCATCTTTTCATCATTTCCTTCTACCAAAACAATATCTTCCAGTAGTTTGTAGAAAGGAGCAGACATACGAATGCCTCTGTCTTCCTTAAGCTGGCAAATAAAGAGATTTGCAGAAATAGAAAAAAACAAAAACAAAAACAAAAACCGAAAAACCCAGGACACTACACTCATTAAACGTAGGTATTATTAATATATGCTGTTTACAATTTAATAAGAATCCATGGACATATAAGTAAATCTCTTTCCATGCATTAAATATATGCAAAGATAGATTGGGATAAACTACTGTGGGGGCTGAAAATGTTTAATGCTTTTCCTTCCTCCTTTTAAGTTCTTCAGGCTGGGCTAATAACCAAATTGATAGAGGTGGGCTGATAGGAGAAAATGCAAGTTCAATAGACGTTCATGGGTAATTCACACTAGCATGACACATCCACGGGAATTCCAAAGACAGTGAGACAACACCGGGTTGCTGGGACATTTTGGACAAAGAAGAAAAGGCAGGGTAACATGGTACTAGATTTTGAGGAATGCGAAAGAGTGATTTACAAGCAGTTGAGGAAGCGCCAAGCACACAGGCCAGGGCCTTAGTTCTGGGTGAATCCGCAACAATGGGACGCAGCTGGTACTCGGCTATGTGGACATGCCTTAAGCGGTCTACTCTTCACACTTAGTTCCATTAGGCTGAGGACATTCACCAGTTTCTCTGTCTGAGTCTCTAGGGCAGGAAAGGGAGGAAGACCCGCGGTTCCGAGAGTGGTTTGTTTCTTGATAAATAGCTTACGATTCCTTTCCCAAAAAGCACTTTCAGGACGGCAGAATTTTCCCTTCACTACAGCTGCTGGAAAGAGAAGGTCCGGACAGAGGCGTCTGAGCAAACATGGTGAGCTTGGTTGGGAGGCATGTTATCAAGGGTGCACAGCGGGGAGCATTCCTTTGGTGTCCCTTTCCTTCCTGCACAGCACTTCAGGCAGACACCACCGGGTGGTCAGAGGTGAACTTTACTTACAAATTTCGGCCTCATAGCTTCAGCCAAGTGGTTTGCAGTGCACATATTTTGGCTAAGACGATCACTAGCTTCCAGTTCCATCCCTGGATTCACGGTAGTGCAGCTGGTTTGCAGGCGTTCCCTTTCCAGGTGCCTTCTGCCAGGACCTCATAGTCTAATCTGTGATGTTCGGTGGTTTCTGTTCTACTACGAGCGAGTCACGTGTGTGGAGGATTTGACTTCCTTACGAATTGCAAATGAACAGATGCAACAACTGATCCACGGGAGGTAAAGTAAATGGTAAAAACACGTGTTACTTTGACAAGGCAGATGTAGAAATAGAACTGAGTCTCACATGTGCATTTGTGTCTGAGAGCTGGGAGTAGAGACCTGGGATGTGCAGAAAAGTTTATGTGGAAAAACCAACTGATTTAAACCCTCATTTTAAAAATTAATTAATTTATTTTATTCAGTTACAATTGTCTGGATTAGCTCCTGTTCGCTCCCCCACCCCGGGCAAGTCCCACCTCACTACTCCCCTCTAACCTCCCCTTTAAATTTTTCCTTGTGTCCTATATAGTAGCTCCTATAGAGCACTGTCCCCCCTATGGCGTCCCAATGCCCTGTGGCTACTGTTACAATGTTCTTAATTTCAATATCTCTGGTTATATTTTGTTTGCTTTTTCTTTTCTTGATTATGTTCCAGTTCAACGTGAGATCCTCTGCACCCCAATGTTCATAGCAACACAATTTACAATAACCAAGTACTGGAAGTAACTTAAGTGCCCATCAGTTAATGAGAGGATCCAAAAAGTATGGTACTTTTAGACAATGGAATTTTACGCAGCGGAGAGAAAGGAGGAGCTAATACCCTGTGCAATGGCATGGGTGAAAGTTGTGGGCATTATGCTAAGTGAAATAAGGCAGGTGTTGAGAGAGAAATACTATTTAGCGCCCCTCGCCTGCACCGCTTTTTCTTTTGTTTTTTATTTTATTTTTTTTTTTTTTGCGAATTTTATAGGATTAATGCTGACAGCAAAGGGTAACCAATCTCCTGAGTGGAATTAAAGGCTCAATGAAGAGTCAAAGAGTCTGACTACATGAATTATATGTTGAAGGGTAATGTGTCTAATTATATTTTCCAAATGATCTTAAGTAATCCATGCATTTTGAAAGGATATCTACCATTTGAAATGGACACTAAAGACTGCAAAATAGGCACGTGTGGAATCCAATGAGTTCTATAACCTAACAAAAATGTAGAAACAGGGATGATACACGAAACAGAACGAGGGTTGTCGCAAGGGAAGCGGCTGGGTGAATGGAAGAAGAAGGTGAAGGGATTACTGGAAGGACAGCTGTTCAGGATCCTTGGACACGGATCACAATGGGGGGGTGGCCAGAGGGAAGAGGAGCGGCAGCTGGGTGCAGGAGAGCAAAGGGGGAAGAGGTGTGAACAACTGTATTAGCAGAAACAACCCCCAAAATGTACATTAAAAACTAGTCCCTTCAAAACAACTTGGCCAATAATTGGCAGTGTTCCCTTCCCTCCTCACTAAACCCACCACAGAACTCTACCCACAGGAAGAACACATTGTGTCCTGGCTCCGGTTCCTGTGCCATGCTCTGATATATTCCGAGAAGGTATTTCCGGGACATTGTCCGCACAGTTCCTGGATCTCCACTGAGAATTTGGCTTATTCAGGTAACTGGGCCACAGTCACTGGCAAAATGGGTCAGTTCACTGAGTTCCTTGTGGCGGCCAGGTAATGGAATCAAAGTACCTTGGCAGAAAGTGTAGCACTTCTGCTCTGAGTGAATGAGATTCCGATGTAAATACACATCATCCTTGGCGATGAGAGAGGCAATTGTGAGAAGCAACTATGACTGCTGGGAACTATGCTGTGACTCCAAGGGGAGAAACAGCGTTAACACTCCATTTATCAAAATTTCAGTGTACTTGATGGTTTCATGAATTGTAATAATATTGCAAAAGAAAGGATAGATCAGGTCCTTGGAGTCTTATCCATTGACTGAGAGTATAATTCAAATCGTATCTACCAGGTAACCCCCTTTGGAATCTAAGCACATGCTTTCTATGAGAGAACTGAGGGAATGATATATACACACGTACATAATTCTTTCTATACGTCTACACATGCATTCTTTCAGAAAGAAATTAACATTATTTTGAAAAAGAATTGTATGTATCATGTGCATAGAAAACATGGAGAAAAACATTTTTTACACTCACCTCCTGACTGGAAATATTTCTCATCGAATGGAAATGTGTGTTTTTCAAGGGAGGGAACAGGAGGAAATGAGGAAACAACAATGGAAAAAAGTTTGTTCCTCTGCAGCCATATTTAATGTTTCCATTCGTTATTATATATGAAATAATAGAGAATGCTTGAATATCACTTGCAAACTGAGAACTGACTTTCTTTTAACTTTCAAACTGAAAGACATTCGGTGAAATATAAACTTACCATGAGGAGAAATATCTGGGGATAGGAAAAGAAATATATTTGTATGCAGTTTTCCTTTCTCACACGTGACAAAAGAGACAGACGTGACATTTTGTTCCGTCCTGGGATTCAGCGAAAGGCAAATACCCATTAGGTCTGATTCTATATTTCACCAATTGCGTGGATATCCAAGACATTATCGTCGCAATATTGATTCCAGTATGGCAGTGGTAAATGTTACGTGTGTCATCCCGAGCTGTGCTGAGTCATTCCATGTTAGATTTACTCCGAGGAAACGTCATGGCTAGAAAATGTACATTTTCCCTTTCCACAGACAAGTGCTTGACAAGAAACAGTCTGGCTAGTACCACAGCAGCAAGTGAATGACTGGGTCTTTCGTCCTGAGCAGCTATGAAGACGAACCTGTTGTTCACTTGATGTACACAGCATCACAGTACCTCTTCAATAGGCATATTTCATGTGGGAACATGGAGATAAGGCCTCAATCGAAGGATTTTGTAAAAATAAAACACTTGTTAAACGCCTGAGCCCTTGTTTTGGGTATGATAATTGAATGTCATCTCTGTTCTTGATTTTGTCAGAAAAGGACAGGCTACCCTTTACATTCTTGACATCTTTTCAGGATTAGGAAGTAAGCCTCCAATTCTGCTCTTCTCATCACTGTGCTTGCACCTGGTATGACCATTCTTGTCTTCAACCATTGTTTTCCTTCTTGGAAACAGTCTCTGGAGGCTACTCTCATTGTCACTTCCGTCTTAGAGCAGACAGGAGACTAGGCAGGGAATGTCTTAAAATGGGATAGTACAGGGAACCGAATGAAGGCTCCTGTCTTCCATATTACGAAACCACTTAGCTAGGGTGACTTAACACACAGAATCCTAAGGAAGATTCAATAGAATAATAAACTTCTCCTTTATTACTCCCTCCAGTCATATTAACAATATTACACATCACATTTTTTTAACCGTTTGGGGTTTGTTAGAGACAGAAACATCAATCTGAGAGTGAAGCATCAATCATTGCCTCTCATTCACAGCCCACGTGGGGACCGAACCTGCATCCAGGGCACGTGCCCTATGGCAATCAAACCAGCACCTTCTGACTGTGTAGGGTGACACAAAACCGATGTAGCCACACCTGGGAGGGCTAAATATCCCTTACCTCTACGCTATGGTGAAGAAAAGTAGGGCTTTGGAGGCACCCGGGACTGCCTTCATCACAGTCTCGTGATGCAGCTTTGAATAATTTTGTATCTCTTTGAGCCTCAAGTTTCTGATTGGCAAAATAAAATAAATTATACTTCGTCCAAGAAATGGTTTTGAAGTCTCAGTGAGAAAATGTTATTTGGAAACAGTAACTATCCACCCAATAATTCTAGGCTTTATGGAAATAGTAATAAATATTTCCTCCCTCAACAAATTGCAGTACCATTGGAAAGACACTAGAGTCACCTCTGGCGAAGACACAGGCATACGTAGATGCCCTTTCCCTCCTCACACAGCCAAAACAAGGAGAGCAATGAATTTAAAAACAAAAACCAGCCAGAAACTGGCAGAAAATGGAACTGGATGAGAGTCCAACAACCAAGGAGTTACAGACTAACCATTCACACAGACCAGTAGGAGGGGTAGAAGCGGCAAGTAGGGGTGGAGCGGACTCGCAGCAGGAAGGTGGCTGGAGAACTGGGACGGGAGAGGCGGCCCTGGCAGACAGGTGGCTGGTGGACCAGGCAAGGCAGCAGCTCCAGGGGTAGCATATTTGCTAGCAGATCAATGGAGATGAACAACGGTGGAGCGAAATGGATGACGCAAGCCAGGGCTCCAGCGCAGCTAAATAAAACCTCAAACCTCTGCTGGGAAACACCTGAGGGGATTGCAGCAGCACAGAACACTCTCAGCCTCACAGGAGAGTTCCTTGGAGAGACACACAGAGTCCGAGAACGTATACAAAACCACTCCCCTGAGAATCAGCTTCACATGGGACTGTTTTGATTGTGGGTAGTAGGGGAAGTGACTGAAAGCCAGCAGAGAGCTAGGCAAGCAGCATCGTTCCCTGTCACACTCCTCCCCAAAATACGGCTCACAGCACGGCCAGGTGGGCTGCCCTAATGAAACCCTAAGGCTCTGCCCATTACCACATAAGAGGCACTCTGAAACAAACAACCAAAAACACATGGCCCAAATGAAAGAAGAGATCAAAGCTCCGACAAAAATGCAGCTAAGTGATGAAGGGTTAGCCAACCTACCAGAGGCACAGTTCCAAATGCTGGTCGTTGTGATGCTCAGCAATTGGCTGAGTATGGTCACAACATAGAGGAACAAGTGCAGCCTAGGAAAAGTGAAATAGAGGAACATATTCAGGGAACCAACAAGGACGGGAAGGAAAGCGGGACTGAGACGAACAGTTTGGAGCAGAAGGAAGAAAAACACATTCAACCAGAACAGAATGAAGAAACAACGATTCAAATCATTGAGGAGAGTCTTAGGAACCTCCAGGGTAATTCTAAGTGGTCCAACATCCAAATCATAGTGGTGGCAGGAGGACAAGAGGAAGAACAAGAAATGGAGACATTCTTTGAAAAGTGAATGAAGGACAACTTCCCCTATCTGGCACAAGAAACAGCCTTCCAGGAAGTCCAGGAAGCCCAGAGAGTCCCAAGGCAGTTGGACCCAAAGAGGAACAACCAAGGCACAGCACAATTACATTGCCCGAGATTAAAGATAAGGAGAGAATCTGAGAAGCTGCAAGAGATAAGGAGACAGTTACCTACAAAGGAATTCCGAAAAGATTGTCAGCTGATTTCTCAACAGAAACATTGGAGGCAAGAAAAGGCTGGGAAGAAGTATCCCAAGTGATGAAATGCAAGGAACTCCATCCAAGATTGTTCTATCCAGCAAAGCTGTCTTTTCGAACGCTCGGGCAGATAAAGTGCTGCCCAGACAAGTTCAATTTAAAGGAGTTCATCATCTCCAAGCCCTTATTATATGAAAAGATACAGAAAGTTGCCTGAGGAAAAAGAAGGTAAAAAAAAAAAATGCGAATAAAATGGCAGCAAAGTCACATCTATCAACAACCTAACCTTAAAAGCAAAAATAAAAACACACTACGCAGACAATTCCAACAGGAACTGAATGGCAGAAATGGAGGTAATATGGAGGGTTATTAGCGGGAGGGGGTGGACCGACAACAGGGGAAAAGGTACAGGGAATAAGAAACATTAATGATAGGAGCAAAATAGACCGGAGGAGGTAAGGGTGGTATAGGAAGAGGAATGGGAATGACATTATTGATACAGGAAAACAAAGGCAGCGATGACACAATACCCCTGGTTATTTTTCTTCTATGACTGTGTTCTGTCTTCCTCACTGGTTTCCACTCTTTCTATTCCTAACTCTAGGCTCTCATCAAAGTCAGGATTTCTTTTGTTTTAACTTCAAAACTTAATTTTTATTTTTTAGCCATAAAACACGATTTTCATAAAACCCTTCTACTAGGTTTAATTTTTAATAGATATTGATTTAATTTTATGTTTATTCAGTTATAATTGACTGCATTTCCTCCCCATCCCTGCACCTCACCCTAGCCAGTCCCACCTCCCCCAGACACCTCAAAACTCCCCTTTGATTTTCTCCTTGTGCATTTTAGAGTAGTAGATCCTGTAGACCACTCTCCCCTCTATCCCCTCCCTCTTCCCCTCTGACTATTGTACCATTGTTCTTAAAGTCGTATGTGTCTGTTTCTATTTTGTTTCCCTTTTTCCTCAGTTCATTATGTTGTCCTTAAAGGTGGGATCATTTGGTATTTCTCCCTCACAGCCTGGCGCATTTCACTTAACCTAATGCTGTCCAGTTCCATCCATACCATTGCAAAGTGTATCAGCTCCTTCTTTCTCTCTTCGGTGCAGATTTCCATTGTGTAAATGTACCATAGTTTTTGGATCCACTCATTAGCTAATGGGCACCTAGGTAGCCTCCAGCACTGGGCTATTGTAAATCGTGGTGCTATGGACATTGGGGTGCACAGGTTCTCTGGCATTGGTGTTTCAGTGTTCTAAGGGTACAATCCCAGCAGTGGAATTTCTGGGTCAAACGGCTTTTCCATTTTTAGTTTGCAGAGGAAATTCCATACAGTTCTCCACAGTGGCTGCACCAGTCTGCATTCGCACCAACAATGTCCTGGTTGTCCCTTTTCTCCTCATCCTCTCCGACATCCGTGTCTTCCTTTGTTTATGTTGGCCACTCCGGCTGTTGTGAGATGGAACCTCATTGTGGTTTAATTTTATAAACGAAGAACACAGTAGAAGGAATCAAAAGCAGGATCGGGGGAGCTGAGGACCGCCTCAACAAATTCACTTTTCTCTATACTTTCTTTCGAGTATTTATCGTTATTGTTCCTTTATTCGTGCAAGGGGTTTTCTATTACTCATCCATGCAGACTAGGATTATTGGGATTGTATTATGCGGTGGAGATTGCTGCTAAAATGCCTTGGAGAAAGACGACAAAGGTAAATTAGGCAGGGTCTCAGGCCTCAGAAAATGTGCAGCCCAGTGTAGCTCCGATGTTTAACGCCTCCTGCGGTCTTCTATTGCATACTATAACGTGTTCATTGGATGGTTCTTAAAGTCATTGGACAATAAGAAGCAGAGTCGTCTTCTATTTAAAAAACTAGTGGCAATCCCGTGTCACGCAATTGAATCAGCGCAATTATTATTGTCCCAAGTTCAAGGATCATAAATTCGAAGTCCATCTGCCTTTTCTCCCACTGCCATCTTTACACGTATTACAAGATTTTGATCCATCTTCCCCAAAGTGTCTTTATCCTTCATCTCTTCCCTTGCCATTCTACTGCTAAAACTGCAGTCCCAAAGTAGTAGGAACATGTCAGCGATGGTCTCTACGTGACCCATCTGTCCTTGATTAAAGAATTTTGTATGAGAGACACTGGGGTAGGGTTGAGGGATGGGGAGACATGCAGAAAATTGTAAGTGAATTTTTTTTTTCAGAGAGACCCTGAAATAAAACCAAACAGCCAGAAGCAAGAGGGAGTTGCGGGGAGATAATGAGGGTGGGGAAGGGGGCAGGGGTATCAGGAACATGTATACGGAGATGTGGACAGAGCCAAAAGTGATGGGAAGATGGAGGATCGAACATGGGGATGGGTCTGGAGGGAGGCAGTGGGGACTCACCGGAGTTAGAGGTGGTTTTGTGGGAGGTAGTATGGTCAAAGAGAAATGAAAAGTCTTTGCATTGAATAATGTTTTCCTATATGAATATTTGAAAACATCCTCTGTTCTTATCTGTACCTGAAGCCTAACATTTAACTTGTTAATGTGCATGTCCCTGTTCATATTTTGTTTCCTTTTTTCCTCAGTTGATGATGTTGTACTTAAAGGTGAGATCATTTGGTATCTCTCCGTCACAGCCTGGCACATTTCACTTAGCATGATGGTGTCCACTTCCGTCCATAGCATTGCATGGTTGTCTCTAAAAGACTCCCACCACATCATCCCTATGAGGAGCCTTGGGAACTATGTCGTCTAACAACCTACTTTCACAGATAACAGGTCTTGGAAGTTAATTGATTGGTGTGTGCTCTGTTACTATGAGCACGATTGTCTCAGTTACATCTAACTGCTTTGTATGTCCATAGAGTCCTTGCAGTTTGGCTTCCTTTGCAAACTATTTAAGATGTGTGAGTATGTACGCTCATGTATGCTTGTGTATTCCTTTGGTTTGGGGTTTGCATTTCAATGAAAATTAATTGCTGATTCTTACCTGATGAATTCATTGGTTCTGAATCAGGTTTATGCTTCAGACCACACTTACCATTTTGTTCATCCTAAGATCTTTTCTCTGAATTAAACCTCGTAGTATAAGACAGACTTCTCGAACTTCTCCTTAGTACCCCCAGCCTATTACTGTGGTTTGGAAAGTGTTTCACTTACTGAAACAGGACCCTGGATTGTAAGAAGCGTTGCTAGTATGGTCAGCGTTTTCTCAAGGCTTGGAAAGTGAAATGTTATTCTTCTGTAGATTATAAAGTTGAAATGTATATTTCCTAGGCTTTGGCCCTTTACACATTCCTTCTATGAATATTCAAGAGTCTCTCCATGTATCTACAAGTTGATGTAACAAGGAAGTGCTTACCCTTCAACGACCTCCCACATTTGAAGCACTCTAGGAAGCAAGTCATTAGGTCTTATGTATTTATATACTTGAAGAATATTCAAATGATCTTTGACTAGGGCTTCCCAGAGAGTACCAACCCAGTATGTGTTATATATCACATTATAAGTAGCTGGCACCAATACTTATAAATTGTATAGAAATACAATGGTTCTATATAAATTTTGTCTTTTTCATGTGACTGTCTTGACGTGATAACTTTGCATGTTTTTTGACATATATTTTCCCCCTCTGTCATGAATGAGTATTGTGCATACGCTGTATTTCTTCCCTGAAAAAAAGCGCTCTACTGTTCATTTTTTCTGGAGTATGAACTGCTATCTAGGGATATTTCTCTGGCCTTCTCTGAATTCTTTTTTCCCTGTAGTAACGCATACGATAGGATCAGGAAATGTCAAAAGGAAGAACAATGCCATTTTCCACCAATGTTTATGGAAAGATGTGAAAACTGTGAGCAGGGTTAATGACGGTCTTTCTTACTGAATGGAAAAAATCTAGAGTAATGATTTTAAAAATATTGGTCTTTAATATTTATGGGCTGTTGTTTAATTCATCAAAAATATTTCACACTTTACTTTTGGAGTCCCTGATTCTACCATTTCCATTAAGTACGTGAAGTTTCTCTACACAAAACCACCTACACCTGGAAAAATACCCTACTTCATTTGGTTTCAAAGGGTCCCATGAAAAATGTAGGTTAATGTCAAGACTACTTCACCATACAGGAAGCCTACTGTGTCTACATATATTTGCTTCTCATCGTTAATGGAAGGAGTGAATTAATTTTTTCTTCCCTAGAGTGTACAATTTATTTTGTCCAATGATTTATTAATCCTAGAAGTTGGTTCTATGGGGTTGACACCCATGGTTCATGATTCCTTATGGATATGTTACAGCTTCACCTTAGAGTGGAGAGCAGCTTTACCACTTGTCATTATTTTTTTACTCACTTTGTGGTATGAGAGACAGTTTTTATCCTTTCTGATATTTACCAAAGTCCATATTTTCAAGTTTCCGATAATCAATACATCTATTGTCATTACAGAGAACATGCTTGGGACTGTTATTGTTGCAAAATGCACTTTGAATTGGGTCTTCTCTGCTTAGAGTACTCTTCATTTTCTCCGGTTTTTAGAGGTAACCGCATGCCCTTTTACAATTTCATGAAGCAGAAGTAATTAAGGCCAAACTGACGGAATTTTAAATATGTCCAATTCATCTAGCAGGAAAGAACCACCAAAGGTAGTCGAAGCTATGTCTTCCATTTTAAGTAATGACGTGAGTGTGTCTAAAAAAATACAATAAGGGGGGAGTTGTTAAAAGTCAGAAGATAGTTGTAAACATACTTCATTACATCCCAAGTACAGAGGAAACCAGCAGTTCCAGAAAGGAAGAAAAATATCTACAGACTAGTTTTATGGAAGGGCATTTGAACTAAACCAAGAAAGGACTGCAGGGTGGAGACAAGGTGACGCGCTTACCCTTACAGAGCAAAATACTGTCATGCAAAGGGAAAAGTTAAGCTAGTATGCAGAAGCTAGATGCGTGATACTATTCTGGATTTAACGTAGCATGCGAAGGCCATGGTTCACATCATTTTTCCAAGTGTGAAAGCGACACAGACAGACTCTTACCTCACAGACACTAAATGCTTTCCCCTGACACGGTTTGTTCACTGGTGTCTTAACCTTCCTGGGACATCTGAAGGTTTCCTTGTCATATTCAGCCACGGATCTCGCAGTAGAATGTGCGCCACACATCGCAAGGCTCCTAAACTCTCTCAGGCTCTGTACCTGTGCTGCATTTTAATGCGATCTCGTGCTACATTCTGCATCACTAAATCTGCCACACCAACCAAGTTGTATTCTCTTTCGCCGTGCCTTAGCATGACTGCCTTCTAAATATGAACTTGGAGTGAACATGACTTCACCTTGACATCATGCTTTCTTTCCTTCAAATAATTTCAGTGCTTACCCAGTTTCAATTAACGGCATAACATCTGTTGAGGTCGTATTCTTCATCAAGGACATTTTTTAAGTCGGTGAAACATATGTTTTACATATATTGTGTTATGCACACACATTTCCCTACTCTGGCTTGACAGTAGATTGGGAGAGGAAGAATTAAAGGATATAAGAACTAATTCTAACAAGGGAAATCATTGTTACTTGCCCCTTCAATATTCACCATCACCACTTCCCTTCTTTATTGCTGTCAGAAGGCATGTTTTTCGTGGGGAAAGCACTTTAAAAGTCTTCAGCACCGAGTTGCATTTTATCTATCCCAATCAGGGCCAAGTGTTTCTCCCTTTCATGGTCTGCATTATAGATGTGAGGGGCCATGTGATCCCGGTCTGCAACTCAGGGCACAGAACGCAGTCTGCCAGGGTCACCTTTGGAAAAACTGTTTCTTTATCCGTTAAAAAGGAAAGCCAAGGTGCCACCACTTTCTTGACTCCCATTCGACAGCATGGAATGCTGATGCTGTATGTGGGTTAGAACAGCCATCTTGAGACCTGTAGGGAAGCCAAGGGACCACAACCAGTACAGTTAAGCCACGTGAGAAGTGTCAACAGCAGCTTTGTAGTTGCTTCCCCTTATTGTCGGCCAAAAAGGAAAACTATGCCACCTACTGAAGCATTAATTGTCTGCATCAGTTTGCTTATTACTCCCACAAAAGGGATTGAAAATGGAGCCATGCAGCATGTTTTGTAAACAAAACACTTTAGTTAGGTTTCGTCTCAAGAAGAAGCAAAGCATAAATCTCATGGATTAAAGCAAACACATATCTCTCACTTCTGAGTCTTCAGTTTAAGTATGATTTTTGTCGAGTCTCCTCATCTTGTCTTGGCTTGAATTTTGGTGGAAGGTAGAACTTTGGATTGAATGAGGTGTTTCCTCTGAGGGAAGGCAAGAATGAATGTGTATCCATTCAATAGAACATTTCTTGTGTAGGCAGCTGTCCCAAGTTAATGAGGAGTGACCGTAATTAGCGTTTCTTGGACGTTTACACATCACGTTCTCCTCTTGCCAATCATTGACAACGTCACATAGCCAAGGTCAACATCATAGCAGGGAAATAGGTTCTCGCAGCGGTAAGGGGTAAAGTGGAGAGGGAGCATTTTCTCTGAATAAAATTTACAACACATAATGTTAACTCTGGGATTATGGTGTTGCATAATTGTTTATATTCACTTTTATCGCTACTAAATTCAATATTATTACATGAAAAGATATTTATCTCACTATTTGGTTTGAAGGATTTCAGTTACTCGTCTTTAGAGAGAGGAAGTGAGGGAGAGAAACACCAAGGCATGGTGGCCTCTCAGGCGCCCCCTAGTGAGGACACAGCCCACAACCCAGCCATGTGCCTTGACTAGGAATTGAACACCTAACCCTTTGCAAAATGCATTTCCTTCCTGGAAATGGTCATGCTTTCTGTCGCATCAGGCCTTTCACATCTGCTTATTCCCCTGGCTCCGTTATGATCTGCCGTTATTCCTACCCGCCTTTTTCCTATCTGAAAGCCTGCTTACCCTCCGCCCCCCATGAACTGACAGTGCTCATGCCTGACTCAGCTCAGATAGAAGTCCCTCTGAAGAGTCACCTTTCATCCTTGTCTTTCCAGTAGCCCGGGATCCACAAATATGTTTTTATTGCTGTATATATAGCGTGCGATGTTAATGATGTAAATACATGTCAATGTATTTCCCTCTTCCTGTATCAGACCACGAATGCCTTTGACTCAGAGATCATATCGTATTTATGTTTACACCTAACATAGAACCCACAACCTTGATCAGTAAATTAGTGGTGATCACTACAGGAATTAAATGCATCTAAATCTCACTCTCCCGCGAGTGCTGGGACCAAGAGTAAAAATCCTTGAGCCCTCCACCATTTCTCCACACGTTATATAGGTTCCAAGAAATTCAGCCAATGACATTGGGTTGAAAGAGATGTCCCAAACAGTTCAATGAAATTCGCAGTGTTGCAGAAGAGCAGCCATGGCTCCACAGGGGGTATCTAAGGTGATTAATGGTGTGCATAGAAGCTTCTGGTCATTTTGAACATCTACTGGTGGAGCTAAGCTACTCTTCCCTGCCCCTGGCATTTCACACTGCAGTCAGCAGCACAGATGGGGAGTAGATATGCTGAGAATCTTGAGGAGAGTGGCCAAAATACGTTGCCCTTCAGGACACTCTGACACTTGTTGTTTTCTCGTGAAATCTCACCCCTATGCATTTGTCATGTGTGAGAAACAAGCTCTTGATTCTGACCACAAACTCCTGAAGTATCTCCTAGGAGCTGGCGTTAAGTCCTGCACTTCAACTTGGAAACGCGGTGTGCCCAGGAGAACAGCGATCAGCAGGGTGACCAGGAGCGAAAAGACAGCCAAGACTGTAGTGCATTTTCCTGTGTAATCCTCCCTTTGTGGTAAAATATCCCAGGGGCTCCCTTTCTTGATATGCTTCCTTTGTCTTTACAGAGGATTAGAACCATTTGTTTCATACAAGTTCACTATTTACTTGTTTGTTTCTCTGTTTATTTCTTTATTGCATACAAAACTCTAATATGTTGCTACACTATTATTCCTATAAAATTGTTGCTATACTAATACTCCCTGTGATGGAGGCCATCTGTCTCCCCTGGCCATGCGCCCACTGAGTTGCTGATTGGTCAGCTGTCCCTTGTGACGTCACAGTGCATATTCCCTCCTGCCATGGGAACACAGGGTCCCTTGGGGCCGGCCAGCAGGAACTGTTGGGGCAGGCCTTCAGGAGCGGCTGGTCCTGTGGCAGGAAGGCGGAGTATCCCCGCAGGCAGCGCAGCCTTGGGCTATAGGCTCTGAGCAGCAGACAGCAGTGGAGGACAAGGAGATGGAAGAGCCAGGGGTGGAGGAGCAAGAGGTGCAGGAGGAGGAGGTGCAGGAGCCTAGGATTGAGGAGCCAGGGAACAGCGGCGCACAGGTGAGCAGTAGCCTCTCAGGTCCTGCTGTTCCAAGTGAGTCCCCAACTCTCCCTGCCCCCCGCCCCCACCATACACGCCACAGCCAGGTTCCAACTTCTTACCCGCCGACCTGGGGGGTGGCTGACCCTCCAACCATCTTCCCCAGAAGCCACGCCCGCCCTAACCCATGGTCCCCCTCACCCGTGGTTCCCCCTTGGTCCCTGTCAGGACATTCAGTCCATCCCCGCTGTCTGGGACACATCCACGGCGCTGAGGCGACTGCACAAGGAACTGGCGAACATCACGATCGATCCCCCGCCCATGTGCTCTGCAGGGCCAGTGGATGACAACATGTTCCAATGGAAGGGGACCATCATGGGACCCCCGGACAGCCCCTATGAGGGAGGGGTGTTCTGCCTAAACATACAATTCCCTCGAAATTACCCCTTCAGGCCTCCGGCGATTTCCTTCACCACCCCGATCTACCACCCCAATATCAACCGAAAGGGATATATCTGTGTCGATATTCTCAGGTCCCAGTGGTCTCCTATAATGACCATATCCAAACTCTTGCTGTCCATCAGCTCCTTGCTATGTGACCCCAACCCCAACCATGCCTTTGTTCCATCCATTGGGAGAATGTACCTAAAGGACAGGAAGGCATATGATACCATGGCGCGAGCTTGGACCAAGAAGTATGCTATGTGAGGGAGGGGCAAATGATCACCCCTCACCTCAATAAAACACCTGGCTGTTGAATGGGCTCTTCTTTGATTGCTTTCTGGGAGGAATCCTTTCCCTTCTCACATCTGCCTATGAGGGTGTGTGGAGGCCTGGTGGGAAGCAGTGTTTGGGGGAAGGGCAAGGTTGGGAGACGGGGTATTTTGAGAGAGGCTAGTAGTAATAAATATTTGACTGAAACACTTCTTTCCTGCTTCAGGATGGGAAAGCAAGAACAAGGGGGTGGTGGGATTAGCAGGCGTCCTTTAGCACGCCCAAGGTGGGGGAAACACTGGATGAAGAATAGGAAGATCATTAGGTATCTGGTTCATACTGAGGTACCTGTGTCTTCAGGGTTTTTGCTTGGACCGACATGGAAGGTAAGCCACAGCCTCTTCTTTCAGGCCCACATTTAACTGTAGAAACATTAAGTGGATGAGGAGATGTCACAAAAGAAAACGAAGTCTTTTCTTCCAAGAATTCTCCACCCCCCCACACGACACTGCCCGCCTTTTTGACCCGTCTGCCACCCTCCACTGTCTGGGCTATATTCCCATTCTCAGGTCATGCTTATTGACAATAGAACACTTGTACAGGCTGCCCAAGTGCCCATGAGTAGATGAGTGGATAAAAGAACTGTGGTATGTGCACACAATGGAATAAATAGTACATGGAAATCTGTCCCTTTGTGACAGTGTGGATGGACCTGAAAAACCTTAGGCTCCGTGAAATAAGCCAGTCAGAGGACGACAAATAAATACCATAGGATCTCTGTCATAAGGAGCATCTAATGAACAAACTGAAGTAACAAGGAAAATGGGGAGAGGCTCCTAGAGAGCTGGCAGCCAGCTGTCAGAGGGGGTATGGGGTGCAGGCTAGGTGGGAAACCGGAAGGGAGTAAGAAAAGACCTTCCCAGATAACAGTATGGAGAAGACCAAGGGAAAAGGGGTGGGGCGGTGCAATAGAAGGGCGTGAAGGGGGACAGCGGGTGCTGCCAGAAGCAGACTTGAATGGGATGGTGAACACACAATACAATATGCAAAGGATGAAGTGTAGACTCCCACGCTGCAAACCTGCATAATTTCACTCACCTGTGTCACCCCCCAGTAAGTGCAATTAAAAAATAACAGGATAGGAAAGTTTCCTTTCTTTGTGTAAATCTTTTCTCTATGAAAGAGTGTCCTCAATCCGTTGTCAGTGGAGCACTCCTGCGACTGAGCAGCAGTTTGGGTCCTGCTGCCTGCCTGCTAGGCTAAGTGTTAGAGGCAAAGGTTGGGTGGTGAAGGAAAGGGGTTAGGAACACCAGGAAGACAGACGAGAGAGACGCCAATGAAAACCACAATGAGATATAAACTCACAAGGTGAAAATGGCCATCATTGGATACATCTAATCGCCACAAATGCTGGCAGGGTTTGAAAACAAAGGCAACCATTTTGCCTTGTGGGTGGGAATGCAGAATGGGGAAGTCACGGTGGAAAACATGTTTGCATTTCTTCAGGTAATGGAACTGCCTGTTGGTCCATCAATTCCATTGGTGTATTTATACCCTGAGAATCCACAAAGATGCGCCATGCTACAGGTCAACATTATAAATGAGTAAGAACAATTAAGTAATCAGCGCCAAGGAGTGAGAGGGTCAGAATTCAAAAGGCAAGAGTGGCTAAACTCAAATACCAGGTGTGCAGGGACTTTGAGCATCCACGTGAGAGAGGATTTAGAGCTATGTGAAAGGGGCAGATCCTGATGACCTGACTGACAGGAGAGATTTTCCAAATTCTGCTTTCATAACATTAGGGTGCTGATTCCTTGCAGGATTGCTCATTGATGTCATGAGAAAGAGGCATCTAACAGCCTTTTCAGGACCTTGGGACCCTACAGGCAGTCTGTGTGGTCCCTTTTTGCACTCTATGTCTGAGTGAGGCCATCTTTTCATCATTTCCTTCTACCAAAACAATATCTTCCAGTAGTTTGTAGAAAGGAGCAGACATACGAATGCCTCTGTCTTCCTTAAGCTGGCAAATAAAGAGATTTGCAGAAATAGAAAAAAACAAAAACAAAAACAAAAACCGAAAAACCCAGGACACTACACTCATTAAACGTAGGTATTATTAATATATGCTGTTTACAATTTAATAAGAATCCATGGACATATAAGTAAATCTCTTTCCATGCATTAAATATATGAAAAGATAGATTGGGATAAACTACTGTGGGGGCTGAAAATGTTTAATGCTTTTCCTTCCTCCTTTTAAGTTCTTCAGGCTGGGCTAATAACCAAATTGATAGAGGTGGGCTGATAGGAGAAAATGCAAGTTCAATAGACGTTCATGGGTAATTCACACTAGCATGACACATCCACGGGAATTCCAAAGACAGTGAGACAACACCGGGTTGCTAGGACATTTTGGACAAAGAAGAAAAGGCAGGGTAACATGGTACTAGATTTTGAGGAATGCGAAAGAGTGATTTACAAGCAGTTGAGGAAGCGCCAAGCACACAGGCCAGGGCCTTAGTTCTGGGTGAATCCGCAACAATGGGACGCAGCAGGTACTCGGCTATGTGGACATGCCTTAAGCGGTCTACTCTTCACACTTAGTTCCATTAGGCTGAGGACATTCAGCAGTTTCTCTGTCTGAGTCTCTAGGGCAGGAAAGGGAGGAAGACCCACGGTTCCGAGAGTGGTTTGTTTCTTGATAAATAGCTTACGATTCCTTTCCCAAAAAGCACTTTCAGGACGGCAGAATTTTCCCTTCACTACAGCTGCTGGAAAGAGAAGGTCCGGACAGAGGCGTCTGAGCAAACATGGTGAGCTTGGTTGGGAGGCATGTTATCAAGGGTGCACAGCGGGGAGCATTCCTTTGGTGTCCCTTTCCTTCCTGCACAGCACTTCAGGCAGACACCACCGGGTGGTCAGAGGTGAACTTTACTTACAAATTTCGGCCTCATAGCTTCAGCCAAGTGGTTTGCAGTGCACATATTTTGGCTAAGACGATCACTAGCTTCCAGTTCCATCCCTGGATTCACGGTAGTGCAGCTGGTTTGCAGGCGTTCCCTTTCCAGGTGCCTTCTGCCAGGACCTCATAGTCTAATCTGTGATGTTCGGTGGTTTCTGTTCTACTACGAGCGAGTCACGTGTGTGGAGGATTTGACTTCCTTACGAATTGCAAATGAACAGATGCAACAACTGATCCACGGGAGGTAAAGTAAATGGTAAAAACACGTGTTACTTTGACAAGGCAGATGTAGAAATAGAACTGAGTCTCACATGTGCATTTGTGTCTGAGAGCTGGGAGTAGAGACCTGGGATGTGCAGAAAAGTTTATGTGGAAAAACCAACTGATTTAAACCCTCATTTTAAAAATTAATTAATTTATTTTATTCAGTTACAATTGTCTGGATTATCTCCTGTTCGCTCCCCCACCCCGGGCAAGTCCCACCTCACTACTCCCCTCTAACCTCCCCTTTAAATTTATCCTTGTGTCCTATATAGTAGCTCCTATAGAGCACTGTCCCCCCTATGGCGTCCCAATGCCCTGTGGCTACTGTTACAATGTTCTTAATTTCAATATCTCTGGTTATATTTTGTTTGCTTTTTCTTTTCTTGATTATGTTCCAGTTCAACGTGAGATCCTCTGCACCCCAATGTTCATAGCAACACAATTTACAATAACCAAGTACTGGAAGTAACTTAAGTGCCCATCAGTTAATGAGAGGATCCAAAAAGTATGGTACTTTTAGACAATGGAATTTTACGCAGCGGAGAGAAAGGAGGAGCTAATACCCTGTGCAATGGCATGGGTGAAAGTTGTGGGCACTATGCTAAGTGAAATAAGGCAGGTGTTGAGGGAGAAATACTATTTAGCGCCCCTCGCCTGCACCGCTTTTTCTTTTCTTTTCTTTTTTTTTTTTTTTTTTTTTTTTTGCGAATTTTATAGGATTAATGCTGACAGCAAAGGGTAACCAATCTCCTGAGTGGAATTAAAGGCTCAATGAAGAGTCAAAGAGTCTGGCTACATGAATTATATGTTGAAGGGTAATGTGTCTAATTATATTTTCCAAATGATCTTAAGTAATCCATGCATTTTGAAAGGATATCTACCATTTGAAATGGACACTAAAGACTGCAAAATAGGCACGTGTGGAATCCAATGAGTTCTATAACCTAACAAAAATGTAGAAACAGGGATGATACACGAAACAGAACGAGGGTTGTCGCAAGGGAAGCAGCTGGGTGAATGGAAGAAGAAGGTGAAGGGATTACTGGAAGGACAGCTGTTCAGGATCCTTGGACACGGATCACAATGGGGGGGTGGACAGAGGGAAGAGGAGCGGCAGCTGGGTGCAGGAGAGCAAAGGGGGAAGAGGGGTGAACAACTGTATTAGCAGAAACAACCCCCAAAATGTACATTAAAAACTAGTCCCTTCAAAACAACTTGGCCAATAATTGGCAGTGTTCCCTTCCCTCCTCACTAAACCCACCACAGAACTCTACCCACAGGAAGAACACATTGTGTCCTGGCTCCCGTTCCTGTGTCATGCTCTGAAATATTCCGAGAAGGTATTTCCGGGACATTGTCCGCACAGTTCCTGGATCTCCACTGAGAATTTGGCTTATTCAGGTAACTGGGCCACAGTCACTGGCAAAATGGGTCAGTTCACTGAGTTCCTTGTGGAGGCCAGGTAATGGAATCAAAGTACCTTGGAAGAAAGTGTAGCACTTCTGCTCTGAGTGAATGAGATTCCGATGTAAATACACATCATCCATGGCGATGAGAGAGGCAATTGTGAGAAGCAACTATGACTGCTGGGAACTATGCTGTGACTCCAAGGGGAGATACCGTGTTAACACTCCATTTATCAAAATTTCAGTGTACTTGATGGTTTCATGAATGGTAATAATATTGCAAAAGAAAGGATAGATCAGGTCCTTGGAGTCTTATCCATTGACTGAGAGTATAATTCAAATCGTATCTACCAGGTAACCCACTTTAGAATCTAAGCACATGCTTTCTATTAGAGAACTAAGGGAATGATATATACAAACGTACATAATTCTTTCTATACGTCTACACATGCATTCTTTCAGAAAGAAATTAACATTATTTTGAAAAAGAATTGTATGTATCATGTGCATAGAAAACATGGAGAAAAACATTTTTTACACTCACCTCCTGACTGGAAATATTTCTCATCGAATGGAAATGTGTGTTTTTCAAGGGAGGGAACAAGAGGAAATGAGGAAACAACACTGTAAAAAAGTTTGTTCCTCTGCCGCGATATTTAATGTTTCCATTCGTTATTATATATGAAATAATAGAGAATGCTTGAATATCACTTGCAAACTGAGAACTGACCTTCTTTTAACTTTCAAACTGAAAGACATTCGGTGAAATATAAACTTACCATGAGGAGAAATATCTGGGGATAGGAGAAGAAATATATTTGTATGCAGTTTTCCTTTCTCACACGTGACAAAACAGACAGACGTGACATTTGTTCCGTCCTGGGATTCAGCGAAAGGCAAATACCCATTAGGTCTGATTCTATATTTCACCAATTGCGTGGATATCCAAGACATTATCGTCACAATATTGATTCCAGTATGGCAGTGGTAAATGTTACATGTGTCATCCCGAGCTGTGCTGAGTCAGTCCATGTTAGATTTACTCCGAGGAAACGTCATTGCTAGAAAATGTACATTTTCCCTTTCCACAGACAAGTGCTTGACAAGAAACAGTCTGGCTAGTACCACAGCAGCAAGTGAATGACTGGGTCTTTCGTCCTGAGCAGCTATGAAGTCGAACCTATTGTTCACTTGATGTACACAGCATCACAGTACCTCTTCAATAGGCATATTTCATGTGGGAACATGGAGATAAGGCCTCAATCGAAGGATTTTGTAAAAATAAAACACTTGTTAAACGCCTGAGCCCTTGTTTTGGGTATGATAATTGAATGTCATCTCTGTTCTTGATTTTGTCAGAAAAGGACAGGCTACCCTTTACATTCTTGATATCTTTTCAGGATTAGGAAGTAAGCCTCCAATTCTGCTCTTCTCATCACTGTGCTTGCACCTGGTATGACCATTCTTGTCTTCAACCATTGTTTTCCTTCTTGGAAACAGTCTCTGGAGGCTACTCTCATTGTCACTTCCGTCTTAGAGCAGACAGGAGACTAGGCAGGGAATGTCTTAAAATGGGATAGTACAGGGAACCGAATGAAGGCTCCTGTCTTCCATATTACGAAACCACTTAGCTAGGGTGACTTAACACACAGAAACCTATGGAAGATTCAATAGAATAATAAACTTCTCCTTTATTACTCCCTCCAGTCATATTAACAATATTACACACCACATTTTTTTAACCGTTTGGGGTTTGTTAGAGACAGAAACATCAATCTGAGAGTGAAGCATCAATCATTGCCTCTCATTCACAGCCCACGTGGGGACCGAACCTGCATCCAGGGCACGTGCCCTATGGCAATCAAACCAGCACCTTCTGACTGTGTAGGGTGACACAAAACCGATGTAGCCACACCTGGGAGGGCTAAATATCCCTTACCTCTACGCTATGGTGAAGAAAAGTAGGGCTTTGGAGGCACCCGGGACTGCCTTCATCACAGTCTCGTGATGCAGCTTTGAATAATTTTGTATCTCTTTGAGCCTCAAGTTTCTGATTGGCAAAATAAAATAAATTATACTTCGTCCAAGAAATGGTTTTGAAGTCTCAGTGAGAAAATGTTATTTGGAAACAGTAACTATCCACCCAATAATTCTAGGCTTTATGGAAATAGTAATAAATATTTCCTCCCTCAACAAATTGCAGTACCATTGGAAAGACACTAGAGTCACCTCTGGCGAAGACACAGGCATACGTAGATGCCCTTTCCCTCCTCACACAGCCAAAACAAGGAGAGCAATGAATTTAAAAACAAAAACCAGCCAGAAACTGGCAGAAAATGGAACTGGATGAGAGTCCAACAACCAAGGAGTTACAGACTAAACATTCACACAGACCAGTAGGAGGGGTAGAAGCGGCAAGTAGGGGTGGAGAGGACTCGCAGCAGGAAGGTGGCTGGAGAACTGGGACGGGAGAGGCGGCCCTGGCAGACAGGTGGCTGGTGGACCAGGCAAGGCAGCAGCTCCAGAGCGAGGGGTAGCATATTTGCTAGCAGATCAATGGAGATGAACAACGGTGGAGCGAAATGGACGACGCAAGCCAGGGCTCCAGCGCAGCTAAATAAAACCTCAAACCTCTGCTGGGAAACACCTGAGGGGTTTGCAGCAGCACAGAACACTCTCAGCCTCACAGGAGAGTTCCTTGGAGAGACACACAGAGTCCGAGAACGTATACAAAACCACTCCCCTGAGAATCAGCTTCACATGGGACTGTTTTGATTGTGGGTAGTAGGGGAAGTGACTGAAAGCCAGCAGAGAGCTAGGCAAGCAGCATCGTTCCCTGTCACACCCCTCCCCAAAATACGGCTCACAGCACGGCCAGGTGGGCTGCCCTAATGAAACCCTAAGGCTCTGCCCATTACCACATAAGAGGCACTCTGAAACAAACAACCAAAAACACATGGCCCAAATGAAAGAAGAGATCAAAGCTCCGACAAAAATGCAGCTAAGTGATGAAGGGTTAGCCAACCTATCAGAGGCACAGTTCCAAATGCTGGTCGTTGTGATGCTCAGCAATTGGCTGAGTATGGTCACAACATAGAGGAACAAGTGCAGCCTAGGAAAAGTGAAATAGAGGAACATGTTCAGGGAACCAACACGGACGGGAAGGAAAGCGGGACTGAGACGAACAGTTTGGAGCAGAAGGAAGAAAAACACATTCAACCAGAACAGAATGAAGAAACAACGATTCAAATCATTGAGGAGAGTCTTAGGAACCTCCAGGGTAATTCTAAGTGGTCCAACATCCAAATCATAGTGGTGGCAGGAGGACAAGAGGAAGAACAAGAAATGGAGACATTCTTTGAAAAGTGAATGAAGGACAACTTCCCCTATCTGGCACAAGAAACAGCCTTCCAGAAAGTCCAGGAAGCCCAGAGAGTCCCAAGGCAGTTGGACCCAAAGAGGAACAACCAAGGCACAGCACAATTACATTGCCCGAGATTAAAGATAAGGAGAGAATCTGAGAAGCTGCAAGAGATAAGGAGACAGTTACCTACAAAGGAATTCCCAAAAGATTGTCAGCTGATTTCTCAACAGAAACATTGGAGGCAAGAAAGGGCTGGGAAGAAGTATCCCAAGTGATGAAATGCAAGGAACTCCATCCAAGATTGTTCTATCCAGCAAAGCTGTCTTTTCGAACGCTCGGGCAGATAAAGTGCTGCCCAGACAAGTTCAATTTAAAGGAGTTCATCATCTCCAAGCCCTTATTATATGAAAAGATACAGAAAGTTGCTTAAGGAAAAAGAAGGTAAAAAAAAAAAAATGCGAATAAAATGGCAGCAAAGTCACATCTATCAACAACCTAACCTTAAAAGCAAAAATAAAAACACACTACGCAGACAATTCCAACAGGAACTGAATGGCAGAAATGGAGGTAATATGGAGGGTTATTAGCGGGAGGGGGTGGACCGACAACGGGGGAAAAGGTACAGGGAATAAGAAACATTAATGATAGGAGCAAAATAGACCGGAGGAGGTAAGGGTGGTATAGGAAGAGGAATGGGAATGACATTATTGATACAGGAAAACAAAGGCAGCGATGACACAATACCCCTGGTTATTTTTCTTCTATGACTGTGTTCTGTCTTCCTCACTGGTTTCCACTCTTTCTATTCCTAACTCTAGGCTCTCATCAAAGTCAGGTTTTTCTTTTGTTTTAACTTCAAAACTTAATTTTTATTTTTTAGCCATAAAACACGATTTTCATAAAACCCTTCTACTAGGTTTAATTTTTAATAGATATTGATTTAATTTTATGTTTATTCAGTTATAATTGACTGCATTTCCTCCCCATTCCTGCACCTCACCCTAGCCAGTCCCACCTCCCCCAGACACCTCAAAACTCCCCTTTGATTTTCTCCTTGTGCATTTTAGAGTAGTAGATCCTGTAGACCACTCTCCCCTCTATCCCCTCCCTCTTCCCCTCTGACTATTGTACCATTGTTCTTAAAGTCCTATGTGTCTGTTTCTCTTTTGTTTCCTTTTTTCCTCAGTTGATTATGTTGTCCTTAAAGGTGAGATCATTTGGTATTTCTCCCTCACAGCCTGGCGCATTTCACTTAACCTAATGCTGTCCAGTTCCATCCATACCATTGCAAAGTGTATCAGCTCCTTCTTTCTCTCTTCGGTGCAGATTTCCATTGTGTAAATGTACCATAGTTTTTGGATCCACTCATTAGCTGATGGGCACCTAGGTGGCCTCCAGCACTGGGCTATTGTGAATCGTGGTGCTATGGACATTGGGGTGCACAGGTTCTCTGGCATTGGTGTTTCAGTGTTCTAAGGGTACAATCCCAGCAGTGGAATTTCTGGGTCAAACGGCTTTTCCATTTTTAGTTTGCAGAGGAAATTCCATACAGTTCTCCACAGTGGCCGCACCAGTCTGCATTCGCACCAACAATGTCCTGGTTGTCCCTTTTCTCCTCATCCTCTCCGACATCCGTGTCTTCCTTTGTTTATGTTGGCCACTCCGGCTGTTGTGAGATGGAACCTCATTGTGGTTTAATTTTATAAACGAAGAACACAGTAGAAGGAATCAAAAGCAGGATCGGGGGAGCTGAGGACCGCCTCAACAAATTCACTTTTCTCTATACTTTCTTTCGAGTATTTATCGTTATTGTTCCTTTATTCGTGCAAGGGGTTTTCTATTACTCATCCATGCAGACTAGGATTATTGGGATTGTATTATGCGGTGGAGATTGCTGCTAAAATGCCTTGGAGAAAGACGACAAAGGTAAATTAGGCAGGGTCTCAGGCCTCAGAAAATGTGCAGCCCAGTGTAGCTCCGATGTTTAACGCCTCCTGCGGTCTTCTATTGCATACTATAACGTGTTCATTGGATGGTTCTTAAAGTCATTGGACAATAAGAAGCAGAGTCGTCTTCTATTTAAAAAACTAGTGGCAATCCCGTGTCACGCAATTGAATCAGCGCAATTATTATTGTCCCAAGTTCAAGGATCATAAATTCGAAGTCCATCTGCCTTTTCTCCCACTGCCATCTTTACACGTATTACAAGATTTTGATCCATCTTCCCCAAAGTGTCTTTATCCTTCATCTCTTCCCTTGCCATTCTACTGCTAAAACTGCAGTCCCAAAGTAGTAGGAACATGTCAGCGATGGTCTCTTCGTGACCCATCTGTCCTTGATTAAAGAATTTTGTATGAGAGACACTGGGGTAGGGTTGAGGGATGGGGAGACATGCAGAAAATTATAAGTGAATTTTTTTTTTTCAGAGAGACCCTGAAATAAAACCCAACAGCCAGAAGCAAGAGGGAGTTGCGGGGAGATAATGAGGGTGGGGAAGGGGGCAGGGGTATCAGGAACATGTATACGGAGATGTGGACAGAGCCAAAAGTGATGGGAAGATGGAGGATCGAACATGGGCATGGGTCTGGAGGGAGGCAGTGGGGACTCACCGGAGTTAGAGGTGGTTTTGTGGGAGGTAGTATGGTCAAAGAGAAATGAAAAGTCTTTGCATTGAATAATGTTTTCCTATATGAATATTTGAAAAAAATCCTCTGTTCTTATCTGTACCTGAAGCCTAACATTTAACTTGTTAATGTGCATGTCCCTGTTCATATTTTGTTTCCTTTTTTCCTCAGTTGATGATGTTGTACTTAAAGGTGAGATCATTTGGTATCTCTCCGTCACAGCCTGGCACATTTCACTTAGCATGATGGTGTCCACTTCCGTCCATAGCATTGCATGGTTGTCTCTAAAAGACTCCCACCACATCATCCCTATGAGGAGCCTTGGGAACTATGTCGTCTAACAACCTACTTTCACAGATAACAGGTCTTGGAAGTTAATTGATTGGTGTGTGCTCTGTTACTATGAGCACGATTGTCTCAGTTACATCTAACTGCTTTGTATGTCCATAGAGTCCTTGCAGTTTGGCTTCCTTTGCAAACTATTTAAGATGTGTGAGTATGTACGCTCATGTATGCTTGTGTATTCCTTTGGTTTGGGGTTTGCATTTCAATGAAAATTAATTGCTGATTCTTACCTGATGAATTCATTGGTTCTGAATCAGGTTTATGCTTCAGACCACACTTACCATTTTGTTCATCCTAAGATCTTTTCTCTGAATTAAACCTCGTAGTATAAGACAGACTTCTCGAACTTCTCCTTAGTACCCCCAGCCTATTACTGTGGTTTGGAAAGTGTTTCACTTACTGAAACAGGACCCTGGATTGTAAGAAGCGTTGCTAGTATGGTCAGCGTTTTCTCAAGGCTTGGAAAGTGAAATGTTATTCTTCTGTAGATTATAAAGTTGAAATGTATATTTCCTAGGCTTTGGCCCTTTACACATTCCTTCTATGAATATTCAAGAGTCTCTCCATGTATCTACAAGTTGATGTAACAAGGAAGTGCTTACCCTTCAACGACCTCCCACATTTGAAGCACTCTAGGAAGCAAGTCATTAGGTCTTATGTATTTATATACTTGAAGAATATTCAAATGATCTTTGACTAGGGCTTCCCAGAGAGTACCAACCCAGTATGTGTTATATATCACATTATAAGTAGCTGGCACCAATACTTATAAATTGTATAGAAATACAATGGTTCTATATAAATTTTGTCTTTTTCATGTGACTGTCTTGACGTGATAACTTTGCATGTTTTTTGACATATATTTTCCCCCTCTGTCATGAATGAGTATTGTGCATACGCTGTATTTCTTCCCTGAAAAAAAGCGCTCTACTGTTCATTTTTTCTGGAGTATGAACTGCTATCTAGGGATATTTCTCTGGCCTTCTCTGAATTCTTTTTTCCCCGTAGTAACGCATACGATAGGATCAGGAAATGTCAAAAGGAAGAACAATGCCATTTTCCACCAATGTTTATGGAAAGATGTGAAAACTGTGAGCAGGGTTAATGACGGTCTTTCTTAATGAATGGAAAAAATCTAGAGTAATGATTTTAAAAATATTGGTCTTTAATATTTATGGGCTGTTGTTTAATTCATCAAAAATATTTCACACTTTACTTTTGGAGTCCCTGATTCTACCATTTCCATTAAGTACGTGAAGTTTCTCTACACAAAACCACCTACACCTGGAAAAATACCCTACTTCATTTGGTTTCAAAGGGTCCCATGAAAAATGTAGGTTAATGTCAAGACTACTTCACCATACAGGAAGCCTACTGTGTCTACATATATTTGCTTCTCATCGTTAATGGAAGGAGTGAATTAATTTTTTCTTCCCTAGAGTGTACAATTTATTTTGTCCAATGATTTATTAATCCTAGAAGTTGGTTCTATGGGGTTGACACCCATGGTTCATGATTCCTTATGGATATGTTACAGCTTCACCTTAGAGTGGAGAGCAGCTTTACCACTTGTCATTATTTTTTTACTCACTTTGTGGTATGAGAGACAGTTTTTATCCTTTCTGATATTTACCAAAGTCCATATTTTCAAGTTTCCGATAATCAATACATCTATTGTCATTACAGAGAACATGCTTGGGACTGTTATTGTTGCAAAATGCACTTTGAATTGGGTCTTCTCTGCTTAGAGTACTCTTCATTTTCTCCGGTTTTTAGAGGTAACCGCATGCCCTTTTACAATTTCATGAAGCAGAAGTAATTAAGGCCAAACTGACGGAATTTTAAATATGTCCAATTCATCTAGCAGGAAAGAACCACCAAAGGTAGTCGAAGCTATGTCTTCCATTTTAAGTAATGACGTGAGTGTGTCTAAAAAAATACAATAAGGGGGGAGTTGTTAAAAGTCAGAAGATAGTTGTAAACATACTTCATTACATCCCAAGTACAGAGGAAACCAGCAGTTCCAGAAAGGAAGAAAAATATCTACAGACTAGTTTTATGGAAGGGCATTTGAACTAAACCAAGAAAGGACTGCAGGGTGGAGACAAGGTGACGCGCTTACCCTTACAGAGCAAAATACTGTCATGCAAAGGGAAAAGTTAAGCTAGTATGCAGAAGCTAGATGCGTGATACTATTCTGGATTTAACGTAGCATGCGAAGGCCATGGTTCACATCATTTTTCCAAGTGTGAAAGCGACACAGACAGACTCTTACCTCACAGACACTAAATGCTTTCCCCTGACACGGTTTGTTCACTGGTGTCTTAACCTTCCTGGGACATCTGAAGGTTTCCTTGTCATATTCAGCCACGGATCTCGCAGTAGAATGTGCGCCACACATCGCAAGGCTCCTAAACTCTCTCAGGCTCTGTACCTGTGCTGCATTTTAATGCGATCTCGTGCTACATTCTGCATCACTAAATCTGCCACACCAACCAAGTTGTATTCTCTTTCGCCGTGCCTTAGCATGACTGCCTTCTAAATATGAACTTGGAGTGAACATGACTTCACCTTGACATCATGCTTTCTTTCCTTCAAATAATTTCAGTGCTTACCCAGTTTCAATTAACGGCATAACATCTGTTGAGGTCGTATTCTTCATCAAGGACATTTTTTAAGTCGGTGAAACATATGTTTTACATATATTGTGTTATGCACACACATTTCCCTACTCTGGCTTGACAGTAGATTGGGAGAGGAAGAATTAAAGGATATAAGAACTAATTCTAACAAGGGAAATCATTGTTACTTGCCCCTTCAATATTCACCATCACCACTTCCCTTCTTTATTGCTGTCAGAAGGCATGTTTTTCGTGGGGAAAGCACTTTAAAAGTCTTCAGCACCGAGTTGCATTTTATCTATCCCAATCAGGGCCAAGTGTTTCTCCCTTTCATGGTCTGCATTATAGATGTGAGGGGCCATGTGATCCCGGTCTGCAACTCAGGGCACAGAACGCAGTCTGCCAGGGTCACCTTTGGAAAAACTGTTTCTTTATCCGTTAAAAAGGAAAGCCAAGGTGCCACCACTTTCTTGACTCCCATTCGACAGCATGGAATGCTGATGCTGTATGTGGGTTAGAACAGCCATCTTGAGACCTGTAGGGAAGCCAAGGGACCACAACCAGTACAGTTAAGCCACGTGAGAAGTGTCAACAGCAGCTTTGTAGTTGCTTCCCCTTATTGTCGGCCAAAAAGGAAAACTATGCCACCTACTGAAGCATTAATTGTCTGCATCAGTTTGCTTATTACTCCCACAAAAGGGATTGAAAATGGAGCCATGCAGCATGTTTTGTAAACAAAACACTTTAGTTAGGTTTCGTCTCAAGAAGAAGCAAAGCATAAATCTCATGGATTAAAGCAAACACATATCTCTCACTTCTGAGTCTTCAGTTTAAGTATGATTTTTGTCGAGTCTCCTCATCTTGTCTTGGCTTGAATTTTGGTGGAAGGTAGAACTTTGGATTGAATGAGGTGTTTCCTCTGAGGGAAGGCAAGAATGAATGTGTATCCATTCAATAGAACATTTCTTGTGTAGGCAGCTGTCCCAAGTTATGAGGAGTGACCGTAATTAGCGTTTCTTGGACGTTTACACATCACGTTCTCCTCTTGCCAATCATTGAGAACGTCACATAGCCAAGGTCAACATCATAGCAGGGAAATAGGTTCTCGCAGCGGTAAGGGGTAAAGTGGAGAGGGAGCATTTTCTCTGAATAAAATTTACAACACATAATGTTAACTCTGGGATTATGGTGTTGCATAATTGTTTATATTCACTTTTATCGCTACTAAATTCAATATTATTACATGAAAAGATATTTATCTCACTATTTGGTTTGAAGGATTTCAGTTACTCGTCTTTAGAGAGAGGAAGTGAGGGAGAGAAACACCAAGGCATGGTGGCCTCTCAGGCGCCCCCTAGTGAGGACACAGCCCACAACCCAGCCATGTGCCTTGACTAGGAATTGAACACCTAACCCTTTGCAAAATGCATTTCCTTCCTGGAAATGGTCATGCTTTCTGTCGCATCAGGCCTTTCACATCTGCTTATTCCCCTGGCTCCGTTATGATCTGCCATTATTCCTACCCGCCTTTTTCCCATCTGAAAGCCTGCTTACCCTCCGCCCCCCATGAACTGACAGTGCTCATGCCTGACTCAGCTCAGATAGAAGTCCCTCTGAAGAGTCACCTTTCATCCTTGTCTTTCCAGTAGCCCGGGATCCACAAATATGTTTTTATTGCTGTATATATAGCGTGCGATGTTAATGATGTAAATACATGTCAATGTATTTCCCTCTTCCTGTATCAGACCACGAATGCCTTTGACTCAGAGATCATATCGTATTTATGTTTACACCTAACATAGAACCCACAACCTTGATCAGTAAATTAGTGGTGATCACTACAGGAATTAAATGCATCTAAATCTCACTCTCCCGCGAGTGCTGGGACCAAGAGTAAAAATCCTTGAGCCCTCCACCATTTCTCCACACGTTATATAGGTTCCAAGAAATTCAGCCAATGACATTGGGTTGAAAGAGATGTCCCAAACAATTCAATGAAACTCGCAGTGTTGCAGAAGAGCAGCCATGGCTCCACAGGGGGTATCTAAGGTGATTAATGGTGTGCATAGAAGCTTCTGGTCATTTTGAACATCTACTGGTGGAGCTAAGCTACTCTTCCCTGCCCCTGGCATTTCACACTGCAGTCAGCAGCACAGATGGGGAGTAGATATGCTGAGAATCTTGAGGAGAGTGGCCAAAATACGTTGCCCTTCAGGACACTCTGACACTTGTTGTTTTCTCGTGAAATCTCACCCCTATGCATTTGTCATGTGTGAGAAACAAGCTCTTGATTCTGACCACAAACTCCTGAAGTATCTCCTAGGAGCTGGCGTTAAGTCCTGCACTTCAACTTGGAAACGCGGTGTGCCCAGGAGAACACCGATTAGCAGGGTGACCAGGAGCGAAAAGACAGCCAAGACTGTAGTGCATTTTCCTGTGTAATCCTCCCTTTGTGGTAAAATATCCCAGGGGCTCCCTTTCTTGATATGCTTCCTTTTTCTTTACAGAGGATTAGAACCATTTGTTTCATACAAGTTCACTATTTACTTGTTTGTTTCTCTGTTTATTTCTTTATTGCATACAAAACTCTAATATGTTGCTACACTATTATTCCTATAAAATTGTTGCTATACTAATACTCCCTGTGATGGAGGCCATCTGTCTCCCCTGGCCACGCGCCCACTGAGTTGCTGATTGGTCAGCTGTCCCTTGTGACGTCACAGTGCATATTCCCTCCTGCCATGGGAACACAGGGTCCCTTGGGGCCGGCCAGCAGGAACTGTTGGGGCAGGCCTTCAGGAGCGGCTGGTCCTGTGGCAGGAAGGCGGAGTATCCCCGCAGGCAGCGCAGCCTTGGGCTATAGGCTCTGAGCAGCAGACAGCAGTGGAGGACAAGGAGATGGAAGAGCCAGGGGTGGAGGAGCAAGAGGTGCAGGAGGAGGAGGTGCAGGAGCCTAGGATTGAGGAGCCAGGGAACAGCGGCGCACAGGTGAGCAGTAGCCTCTCAGGTCCTGCTGTTCCAAGTGAGTCCCCAACTCTCCCTGCCCCCCGCCCCCACCATACACGCCACAGCCAGGTTCCAACTTCTTACCCGCCGACCTAGGGGGTGGCTGACCCTCCAACCATCTTCCCCAGAAGCCACGCCCGCCCTAACCCATGGTCCCCCTCACCCGTGGTTCCCCCTTGGTCCCTGTCAGGACATCCAGTCCATCCCCGCTGTCTGGGACACATCCACGGCGCTGAGGCGACTGCACAAGGAACTGGCGAACATCACGATCGATCCCCCGCCCATGTGCTCTGCAGGGCCAGTGGATGACAACATGTTCCAATGGAAGGGGACCATCATGGGACCCCCGGACAGCCCCTATGAGGGAGGGGTGTTCTGCCTAAACATACAATTCCCTCGAAATTACCCCTTCAGGCCTCCGGCGATTTCCTTCACCACCCCGATCTACCACCCCAATATCAACCGAAAGGGATATATCTGTGTCGATATTCTCAGGTCCCAGTGGTCTCCTATAATGACCATATCCAAACTCTTGCTGTCCATCAGCTCCTTGCTATGTGACCCCAACCCCAACCATGCCTTTGTTCCATCCATTGGGAGAATGTACCTAAAGGACAGGAAGGCATATGATACCATGGCGCGAGCTTGGACCAAGAAGTATGCTATGTGAGGGAGGGGCAAATGATAACCCCTCACCTCAATAAAACACCTGGCTGTTGAATGGGCTCTTCTTTGATTGCTTTCTGGGAGGAATCCTTTCCCTTCTCACATCTGCCTATGAGGGTGTGTGGAGGCCTGGTGGGAAGCAGTGTTTGGGGGAAGGGCAAGGTTGGGAGACGGGGTATTTTGAGAGAGGCTAGTAGTAATAAATATTTGACTGAAACACTTCTTTCCTGCTTCAGGATGGGAAAGCAAGAACAAGGGGGTGGTGGGATTAGCAGGCGTCCTTTAGCACGCCCAAGGTGGGGGAAACACTGGATGAAGAATAGGAAGATCATTAGGTATCTGGTTCATACTGAGGTACCTGTGTCTTCAGGGTTTTTGCTTGGACCGACATGGAAGGTAAGCCACAGCCTCTTCTTTCAGGCCCACATTTAACTGTAGAAACATTAAGTGGATGAGGAGATGTCACAAAAGAAAACGAAGTCTTTTCTTCCAAGAATTCTCCACCCCCCCACACGACACTGCCCGCCTTTTTGACCCGTCTGCCACCCTCCACTGTCTGGGCTATATTCCCATTCTCAGGTCATGCTTATTGACAATAGAACACTTGTACAGGCTGCCCAAGTGCCCATGAGTAGATGAGTGGATAAAAGAACTGTGGTATGTGCACACAATGGAATAAATAGTACATGGAAATCTGTCCCTTTGTGACAGTGTGGATGGACCTGAAAAACCTTAGGCTCCGTGAAATAAGCCAGTCAGAGGACGACAAATAAATACCATAGGATCTCTGTCATAAGGAGCATCTAATGAACAAACTGAAGTAACAAGGAAAATGGGTAGAGGCTCCTAGAGAGCTGGCAGCCAGCTGTCAGAGGGGGTATGGGGTGCAGGCTAGGTGGGAAACCGGAAGGGAGTAAGAAAAGACCTTCCCAGATAACAGTATGGAGAAGACCAAGGGAAAAGGGGTGGGGCGGTGCAATAGAAGGGCGTGAAGGGGGACAGCGGGTGCTGCCAGAAGCAGACTTGAATGGGATGGTGAACACACAATACAATATGCAAAGGATGAAGTGTAGACTCCCACGCTGCAAACCTGCATAATTTCACTCACCTGTGTCACCCCCCAGTAAGTGCAATTAAAAAATAACAGGATAGGAAAGTTTCCTTTCTTTGTGTAAATCTTTTCTCTATGAAAGAGTGTCCTCAATCCGTTGTCAGTGGAGCACTCCTGCGACTGAGCAGCAGTTTGGGTCCTGCTGCCTGCCTGCTAGGCTAAGTGTTAGAGGCAAAGGTTGGGTGGTGAAGGAAAGGGGTTAGGAACACCAGGAAGACAGACGAGAGAGACGCCAATGAAAACCACAATGAGATATAACCTCACAAGGTGAAAATGGCAATCATTGGATATATCTAATCGCCACAAATGCTGGCAGGGTTTGAAAACAAAGGCAACCATTTTGCCCTGTGGGTGGGAATGCAGAATGGGGAAGTCACGGTGGAAAACATGTTTGCATTTCTTCAGGTAATGGAACTGCCTGTTGGTTCATCAATTCCATTGGTGTATTTATACCCTGAGAATCCACAAAGATGCGCCATGCTACAGGTCAACATTATAAATGAGTAAGAACAATTAAGTAATCAGCGTCAAGGAGTGAGAGGGTCAGAATTCAAAAGGCAAGAGTGGCTAAACTCAAATACCAGGTGTGCAGGGACTTTGAGCATCCACGTGAGAGAGGATTTAGAGCTATGTGAAAGGGGCAGATCCTGATGACCTGACTGACAGGAGAGATTTTCCAAATTCTGCTTTCATAACATTAGGGTGCTGATTCCTTGCAGGATTGCTCATTGGTGTCATGAGAAAGAGGCATCTAACAGGCTTTTCAGGACCTTGGGACCCTACAGGCAGTCTGTGTGGTCCCTTTTTGCACTCTATGTCTGAGTGAGGCCATCTTTTCATCATTTCCTTCTACCAAAACAATATCTTCCAGTAGTTTGTAGAAAGGAGCAGACATACGAATGCCTCTGTCTTCCTTAAGCTGGCAAATAAAGAGATTTGCAGAAATAGAAAAAAACAAAAACAAAAACAAAAACCGAAAAACCCAGGACACTACACTCATTAAACGTAGGTATTATTAATATATGCTGTTTACAATTTAATAAGAATCCATGGACATATAAGTAAATCTCTTTCCATGCATTAAATATATGCAAAGATAGATTGGGATAAACTACTGTGGGGGCTGAAAATGTTTAATGCTTTTCCTTCCTCCTTTTAAGTTCTTCAGGCTGGGCTAATAACCAAATTGATAGAGGTGGGCTGATAGGAGAAAATGCAAGTTCAATAGACGTTCATGGGTAATTCACACTAGCATGACACATCCACGGGAATTCCAAAGACAGTGAGACAACACCGGGTTGCTAGGACATTTTGGACAAAGAAGAAAAGGCAGGGTAACATGGTACTAGATTTTGAGGAATGCGAAAGAGTGATTTACAAGCAGTTGAGGAAGCGCCAAGCACACAGGCCAGGGCCTTAGTTCTGGGTGAATCCGCAACAATGGGACACAGAAGGTACTCGGCTATGTGGACATGCCTTAAGCGGTCTACTCTTCACACTTAGTTCCATTAGGCTGAGGACATTCAGCAGTTTCTCTGTCTGAGTCTCTAGGGCAGGAAAGGGAGGAAGACCCACGGTTCCGAGAGTGGTTTGTTTCTTGATAAATAGCTTACGATTCCTTTCCCAAAAAGCACTTTCAGGACGGCAGAATTTTCCCTTCACTACAGCTGCTGGAAAGAGAAGGTCCGGACAGAGGCGTCTGAGCAAACATGGTGAGCTTGGTTGGGAGGCATGTTATCAAGGGTGCACAGCGGGGAGCATTCCTTTGGTGTCCCTTTCCTTCCTGCACAGCACTTCAGGCAGACACCACCGGGTGGTCAGAGGTGAACTTTACTTACAAATTTCGGCCTCATAGCTTCAGCCAAGTGGTTTGCAGTGCACATATTTTGGCTAAGACGATCACTAGCTTCCAGTTCCATCCCTGGATTCACGGTAGTGCAGCTGGTTTGCAGGCGTTCCCTTTCCAGGTGCCTTCTGCCAGGACCTCATAGTCTAATCTGTGATGTTCGGTGGTTTCTGTTCTACTACGAGCGAGTCACGTGTGTGGAGGATTTGACTTCCTTACGAATTGCAAATGAACAGATGCAACAACTGATCCACGGGAGGTAAAGTAAATGGTAAAAACACGTGTTACTTTGACAAGGCAGATGTAGAAATAGAACTGAGTCTCACATGTGCATTTGTGTCTGAGAGCTGGGAGTAGAGACCTGGGATGTGCAGAAAAGTTTATGTGGAAAAACCAACTGATTTAAACCCTCATTTTAAAAATTAATTAATTTATTTTATTCAGTTACAATTGTCTGGATTATCTCCTGTTCGCTCCCCCACCCCGGGCAAGTCCCACCTCACTACTCCCCTCTAACCTCCCCTTTAAATTTATCCTTGTGTCCTATATAGTAGCTCCTATAGAGCACTGTCCCCCCTATGGCGTCCCAATGCCCTGTGGCTACTGTTACAATGTTCTTAATTTCAATATCTCTGGTTATATTTTGTTTGCTTTTTCTTTTCTTGATTATGTTCCAGTTCAACGTGAGATCCTCTGCACCCCAATGTTCATAGCAACACAATTTACAATAACCAAGTACTGGAAGTAACTTAAGTGCCCATCAGTTAATGAGAGGATCCAAAAAGTATGGTACTTTTAGACAATGGAATTTTACGCAGCGGAGAGAAAGGAGGAGCTAATACCCTGTGCAATGGCATGGGTGAAAGTTGTGGGCACTATGCTAAGTGAAATAAGGCAGGTGTTGAGGGAGAAATACTATTTAGCGCCCCTCGCCTGCACCGCTTTTTCTTTTCTTTTCTTTTTTTTTTTTTTTTTTTTTTTTGCGAATTTTATAGGATTAATGCTGACAGCAAAGGGTAACCAATCTCCTGAGTGGAATTAAAGGCTCAATGAAGAGTCAAAGAGTCTGGCTACATGAATTATATGTTGAAGGGTAATGTGTCTAATTATATTTTCCAAATGATCTTAAGTAATCCATGCATTTTGAAAGGATATCTACCATTTGAAATGGACACTAAAGACTGCAAAATAGGCACGTGTGGAATCCAATGAGTTCTATAACCTAACAAAAATGTAGAAACAGGGATGATACACGAAACAGAACGAGGGTTGTCGCAAGGGAAGCGGCTGGGTGAATGGAAGAAGAAGGTGAAGGGATTACTGGAAGGACAGCTGTTCAGGATCCTTGGACACGGATCACAATGGGGGGGTGGCCAGAGGGAAGAGGAGCGGCAGCTGGGTGCAGGAGAGCAAAGGGGGAAGAGGGGTGAACAACTGTATTAGCAGAAACAACCCCCAAAATGTACATTAAAAACTAGTCCCTTCAAAACAACTTGGCCAATAATTGGCAGTGTTCCCTTCCCTCCTCACTAAACCCACCACAGAACTCTACCCACAGGAAGAACACATTGTGTCCTGGTTCCCGTTCCTGTGTCATGCTCTGAAATATTCCGAGAAGGTATTTCCGGGACATTGTCCGCACAGTTCCTGGATCTCCACTGAGAATTTGGCTTATTCAGGTAACTGGGCCACAGTCACTGGCAAAATGGGTCAGTTCACTGAGTTCCTTGTGGAGGCCAGGTAATGGAATCAAAGTACCTTGGAAGAAAGTGTAGCACTTCTGCTCTGAGTGAATGAGATTCCGATGTAAATACACATCATCCATGGCGATGAGAGAGGCAATTGTGAGAAGCAACTATGACTGCTGGGAACTATGGTGTGACTCCAAGGGGAGATACAGTGTTAACACTCCATTTAACAAAATTTCAGTGTACTTGATGGTTTCATGAATGGTAATTATATTGCAAAAGAAAGGATAGATCAGGTCCTACAAGTCTTATCCATTGACTGAGAGTATAATTCAAATCGTATCTACCAGGTAACCCACTTTAGAATCTAAGCACATGCTTTCTATGAGAGAACTAAGGGAATGATATATACAAACGTACATAATTCTTTCTATACGTCTACACATGCATTCTTTCAGAAAGAAATTAACATTATTTTGAAAAAGAATTGTATGTATCATGTGCATAGAAAACATGGAGAAAAACATTTTTTACACTCACCTCCTGACTGGAAATATTTCTCATCGAATGGAAATGTGTGTTTTTCAAGGGAGGGAACAGGAGGAAATGAGGAAACAACACTGGAAAAAAGTTTGTTCCTCTGCAGCCATATTTAATGTTTCCATTCGTTATTATATATGAAATAATAGAGAATGCTTGAATATCACTTGCAAACTGAGAACTGACTTTCTTTTAACTTTCAAACTGAAAGACATTCGGTGAAATATAAACTTACCATGAGGAGAAATATCTGGGGATAGGAGAAGAAATATATTTGTATGCAGTTTTCCTTTCTCACACGTGACAAAACAGACAGACGTGACATTTGTTCCGTCCTGGGATTCAGCGAAAGGCAAATGCCCATTAGGTCTGATTCTATATTTCACCAATTGCGTGGATATCCAAGACATTATCGTCACAATATTGATTCCAGTATGGCAGTGGTAAATGTTACGTGTGTCATCCCGAGCTGTGCTGAGTCAGTCCATGTTAGATTTACTCCGAGGAAACGTCATTGCTAGAAAATGTACATTTTCCCTTTCCACAGACAAGTGCTTGACAAGAAACAGTCTGGCTAGTACCACAGCAGCAAGTGAATGACTGGGTCTTTCGTCCTGAGCAGCTATGAAGTCGAACCTATTGTTCACTTGATGTACACAGCATCACAGTACCTCTTCAATAGGCATATTTCATGTGGGAACATGGAGATAAGGCCTCAATCGAAGGATTTTGTAAAAATAAAACACTTGTTAAACGCCTGAGCCCTTGTTTTGGGTATGATAATTGAATGTCATCTCTGTTCTTGATTTTGTCAGAAAAGGACAGGCTACCCTTTACATTCTTGATATCTTTTCAGGATTAGGAAGTAAGCCTCCAATTCTGCTCTTCTCATCACTGTGCTTGCACCTGGTATGACCATTCTTGTCTTCAACCATTGTTTTCCTTCTTGGAAACAGTCTCTGGAGGCTACTCTCATTGTCACTTCCGTCTTAGAGCAGACAGGAGACTAGGCAGGGAATGTCTTAAAATGGGATAGTACAGGGAACCGAATGAAGGCTCCTGTCTTCCATATTACGAAACCACTTAGCTAGGGTGACTTAACACACAGAAACCTATGGAAGATTCAATAGAATAATAAACTTCTCCTTTATTACTCCCTCCAGTCATATTAACAATATTACACACCACATTTTTTTAACCGTTTGGGGTTTGTTAGAGACAGAAACATCAATCTGAGAGTGAAGCATCAATCATTGCCTCTCATTCACAGCCCACGTGGGGACCGAACCTGCATCCAGGGCACGTGCCCTATGGCAATCAAACCAGCACCTTCTGACTGTGTAGGGTGACACAAAACCGATGTAGCCACACCTGGGAGGGCTAAATATCCCTTACCTCTACGCTATGGTGAAGAAAAGTAGGGCTTTGGAGGCACCCGGGACTGCCTTCATCACAGTCTCGTGATGCAGCTTTGAATAATTTTGTATCTCTTTGAGCCTCAAGTTTCTGATTGGCAAAATAAAATAAATTATACTTCGTCCAAGAAATGGTTTTGAAGTCTCAGTGAGAAAATGTTATTTGGAAACAGTAACTATCCACCCAATAATTCTAGGCTTTATGGAAATAGTAATAAATATTTCCTCCCTCAACAAATTGCAGTACCATTGGAAAGACACTAGAGTCACCTCTGGCGAAGACACAGGCATACGTAGATGCCCTTTCCCTCCTCACACAGCCAAAACAAGGAGAGCAATGAATTTAAAAACAAAAACCAGCCAGAAACTGGCAGAAAATGGAACTGGATGAGAGTCCAACAACCAAGGAGTTACAGAATAACATTCACACAGACCAGTAGGAGGGGTAGAAGCGGCAAGTAGGGGTGGAGAGGACTCGCAGCAGGAAGGTGGCTGGAGAACTGGGACGGGAGAGGCGGCCCTGGCAGACAGGTGGCTGGTGGACCAGGCAAGGCAGCAGCTCCAGAGCGAGGGGTAGCATATTTGCTAGCAGATCAATGGAGATGAACAACGGTGGAGCGAAATGGACGACGCAAGCCAGGGCTCCAGCGCAGCTAAATAAAACCTCAAACCTCTGCTGGGAAACACCTGAGGGGTTTGCAGCAGCACAGAACACTCTCAGCCTCACAGGAGAGTTCCTTGGAGAGACACACAGAGTCCCAGAACGTATACAAAACCACTCCCCTGAGAATCAGCTTCACATGGGACTGTTTTGATTGTGGGTAGTAGGGGAAGTGACTGAAAGCCAGCAGAGAGCTAGGCAAGCAGCATCGTTCCCTGTCACACCCCTCCCCAAAATACGGCTCACAGCACGGCCAGGTGGGCTGCCCTAATGAAACCCTAAGGCTCTGCCCATTACCACATAAGAGGCACTCTGAAACAAACAACCAAAAACACATGGCCCAAATGAAAGAAGAGATCAAAGCTCCGACAAAAATGCAGCTAAGTGATGAAGGGTTAGCCAACCTATCAGAGGCACAGTTCCAAATGCTGGTCGTTGTGATGCTCAGCAATTGGCTGAGTATGGTCACAACATAGAGGAACAAGTGCAGCCTAGGAAAAGTGAAATAGAGGAACATGTTCAGGGAACCAACACGGACGGGAAGGAAAGCGGGACTGAGACGAACAGTTTGGAGCAGAAGGAAGAAAAACACATTCAACCAGAACAGAATGAAGAAACAACGATTCAAATCATTGAGGAGAGTCTTAGGAACCTCCAGGGTAATTCTAAGTGGTCCAACATCCAAATCATAGTGGTGGCAGGAGGACAAGAGGAAGAACAAGAAATGGAGACATTCTTTGAAAAGTGAATGAAGGACAACTTCCCCTATCTGGCACAAGAAACAGCCTTCCAGGAAGTCCAGGAAGCCCAGAGAGTCCCAAGGCAGTTGGACCCAAAGAGGAACAACCAAGGCACAGCACAATTACATTGCCCGAGATTAAAGATAAGGAGAGAATCTGAGAAGCTGCAAGAGATAAGGAGACAGTTACCTACAAAGGAATTCCCAAAAGATTGTCAGCTGATTTCTCAACAGAAACATTGGAGGCAAGAAAGGGCTGGGAAGAAGTATCCCAAGTGATGAAATGCAAGGAACTCCATCCAAGATTGTTCTATCCAGCAAAGCTGTCTTTTCGAACGCTCGGGCAGATAAAGTGCTGCCCAGACAAGTTCAATTTAAAGGAGTTCATCATCTCCAAGCCCTTATTATATGAAAAGATACAGAAAGTTGCCTAAGGAAAAAGAAGGTAAAAAAAAAAAATGCGAATAAAATGGCAGCAAAGTCACATCTATCAACAACCTAACCTTAAAAGCAAAAATAAAAACACACTACGCAGACAATTCCAACAGGAACTGAATGGCAGAAATGGAGGTAATATGGAGGGTTATTAGCGGGAGGGGGTGGACCGACAACGGGGGAAAAGGTACAGGGAATAAGAAACATTAATGATAGGAGCAAAATAGACCGGAGGAGGTAAGGGTGGTATAGGAAGAGGAATGGGAATGACATTATTGATACAGGAAAACAAAGGCAGCGATGACACAATATCCCTGGTTATTTTTCTTCTATGACTGTGTTCTGTCTTCCTCACTGGTTTCCACTCTTTCTATTCCTAACTCTAGGCTCTCATCAAAGTCAGGTTTTTCTTTTGTTTTAACTTCAAAACTTAATTTTTATTTTTTAGCCATAAAACACGATTTTCATAAAACCCTTCTACTAGGTTAAATTTTTAATAGATATTGATTTAATTTTATGTTTATTCAGTTATAATTGACTGCATTTCCTCCCCATCCCTGCACCTCACCCTAGCCAGTCCCACCTCCCCCAGACACCTCAAAACTCCCCTTTGATTTTCTCCTTGTGCATTTTAGAGTAGTAGATCCTGTAGACCACTCTCCCCTCTATCCCCTCCCTCTTCCCCTCTGACTATTGTACCATTGTTCTTAAAGTCCTATGTGTCTGTTTCTATTTTGTTTCCTTTTTTCCTCAGTTGATTATGTTGTCCTTAAAGGTGAGATCATTTGGTATTTCTCCCTCACAGCCTGGCGCATTTCACTTAACCTAATGCTGTCCAGTTCCATCCATACCATTGCAAAGTGTATCAGCTCCTTCTTTCTCTCTTCGGTGCAGATTTCCATTGTGTAAATGTACCATAGTTTTTGGATCCACTCATTAGCTAATGGGCACCTAGGTAGCCTCCAGCACTGGGCTATTGTAAATCGTGGTGCTATGGACATTGGGGTGCACAGGTTCTCTGGCATTGGTGTTTCAGTGTTCTAAGGGTACAATCCCAGCAGTGGAATTTCTGGGTCAAACGGCTTTTCCATTTTTAGTTTGCAGAGGAAATTCCATACAGTTCTCCACAGTGGCCGCACCAGTCTGCATTCGCACCAACAATGTCCTGGTTGTCCCTTTTCTCCTCATCCTCTCCGACATCCGTGTCTTGCTTTGTTTATGTTGGCCACTCCGGCTGTTGTGAGATGGAACCTCATTGTGGTTTAATTTTATAAACGAAGAACACAGTAGAAGGAATCAAAAGCAGGATCGGGGGAGCTGAGGACCGCCTCAACAAATTCACTTTTCTCTATACTTTCTTTCAAGTATTTATCGTTATTGTTCCTTTATTCGTGCAAGGGGTTTTCTATTACTCATCCATGCAGACTAGGATTATTGGGATTGTATTATGCGGTGGAGATTGCTGCTAAAATGCCTTGGAGAAAGACGACAAAGGTAAATTAGGCAGGGTCTCAGGCCTCAGAAAATGTGCAGCCCAGTGTAGCTCCGATGTTTAACGCCTCCTGCGGTCTTCTATTGCATACTATAACGTGTTCATTGGATGTTTCTTAAAGTCATTGGACAATAAGAAGCAGAGTCGTCTTCTATTTAAAAAACTAGTGGCAATCCCGTGTCACGCAAATGAATCAGAGCAATTATTATTGTCCCAAGTTCAAGGATCATAAATTCGAAGTCCATCTGCCTTTTCTCCCACTGCCATCTTTACACGTATTACAAGATTTTGATCCATCTTCCCCAAAGTGTCTTTATCCTTCATCTCTTCCCTTGCCATTCTACTGCTAAAACTGCAGTTCCAAAGTAGTAGGAACATGTCAGCGATGGTCTCTACGTGACCCATCTGTCCTTGATTAAAGAATTTTGTATGAGAGACACTGGGGTAGGGTTGAGGGATGGGGAGACATGCAGAAAATTGTAAGTGAATTTTTTTTTTTCAGAGAGACCCTGAAATAAAACCCAACAGCCAGAAGCAAGAGGGAGTTGCGGGGAGATAATGAGGGTGGGGAAGGGGGCAGGGGTATCAGGAACATGTATACGGAGATGTGGACAGAGCCAAAAGTGATGGGAAGATGGAGGATCGAACATGGGCATGGGTCTGGAGGGAGGCAGTGGGGACTCACCGGAGTTAGAGGTGGTTTTGTGGGAGGTAGTATGGTCAAAGAGAAATGAAAAGTCTTTGCATTGAATAATGTTTTCCTATATGAATATTTGAAAAAATCCTCTGTTCTTATCTGTACCTGAAGCCTAACATTTAACTTGTTAATGTGCATGTCCCTGTTCATATTTTGTTTCCTTTTTCCTCAGTTGATGATGTTGTACTTAAAGGTGAGATCATTTGGTATCTCTCCGTCACAGCCTGGCACATTTCACTTAGCATGATGGTGTCCATTTCCATCCATAGCATTGCATGGTTGTCTCTAAAAGACTCCCACCACATCATCCCTATGAGGAGCCTTGGGAACTATGTCGTCTAACAACCTACTTTCACAGATAACAGGTCTTGGAAGTTAATTGATTGGTGTGTGCTCTGTTACTATGAGCACGATTGTCTCAGTTACATCTAACTGCTTTGTATGTCCATAGAGTCCTTGCAGTTTGGCTTCCTTTGCAAACTATTTAAGATGTGTGAGTATGTACGCTCATGTATGCTTGTGTATTCCTTTGGTTTGGGGTTTGCATTTCAATGAAAATTAATTGCTGATTCTTACCTGATGAATTCATTGGTTCTGAATCAGGTTTATGCTTTAGACCACACTTACCATTTTGTTCATCCTAAGATCTTTTCTCTGAATTAAACCTCGTAGTATAAGACAGACTTCTCGAACTTCTCCTTAGTACCCCCAGCCTATTACTGTGGTTTGGAAAGTGTTTCACTTACTGAAACAGGACCCTGGATTGTAAGAAGCGTTGCTAGTATAGTCAGCGTTTTCTCAAGGCTTGGAAAGTGAAATGTTATGCTTCTGTAGATTATAAAGTTGAAATGTATATTTCCTAGGCTTTGGCCCTTTACACATTCCTTCTATGAATATTCAAGAGTCTCTCAATGTATCTACAAGTTGACGTAACAAGGAAGTGCTTACCCTTCAACGACCTCCCACGTTTGAAGCACTCTAGGAAGCAAGTCATTAGGTCTTATGTATTTATATACATGAAGAATATTCAAATGATCTTTGACTAGGGCTTCCCAGAGAGTACCAACCCAGTATGTGTTATATATCACATTATAAGGAGCTGGCACCAATACTTATAAATTGTAGAAGAAATACAACGGTCCTATATAAATTTTGTCTTTTTCATGTGACTGTCTTGACGTGATAACTTTGCATGTTTTTTGACATATATTTTTCCCCTCTGTCATGAATGAGTATTGTGCATACGCTGTATTTCTTCCCTGAAAAAAAGCGCTCTACTGTTCATTTTTTCTGGAGCATGAACTGCTATCTAGGGATATTTCTCTGGCCTTCTCTGAATTCTTTTTTCCCCGTAGTAACGCATACGATAGGATCAGGAAATGTCAAAAGGAAGAACAATGCCATTTTCCACCAATGTTTATGGAAAGATGTGAAAACTGTGAGCAGGGTTAATGACGGTCTTTCTTACTGAATGGAAAAAATCTAGAGTAATGATTTTAAAAATATTGGTCTTTAATATTTATGGGCTGTTGTTTAATTCATCAAAAATATTTCACACTTTACTTTTGGAGTCCCTGATTCTCCCATTTCCATTAAGTACGTGAAGTTTCTCTACAGAAAACCACCTACACCTGGAAAAATACCCTACTTCATTTGGTTTCAAAGGGTCCCATGAAAAATGTAGGTTAATGTCAAGACTACTTCACCATACAGGAAGCCTACTGTGTCTACATATATTTGCTTCTCATCGTTAATGGAAGGAGTGAATTAATTTTTTCTTCCCTAGAGTGTACAATTTATTTTGTCCAATGATTTATTAATCCTAGAAGTTGGTTCTATGGGGTTGACACCTATGGTTCATGATTCCTTATGGATATGTTACAGCTTGACCTTAGAGCGGGGAGCAGCTTTACCACTTGTCATTATTTTTTTACTCACTTTGTGGTATGAGAGACAGTTTTTATCCTTTCTGATATTTACCAAAGTCCATATTTTCAAGTTTCCGATAATCAATACATCTATTGTCATTACAGAGAACATGCTTGGGACTGTTATTGTTGCAAAATGCACTTTGAATTGGGTATTCTCTGCTTAGAGTAGTCTTCATTTTCTCCGGTTTTTAGAGGTAACCGCATGCCCTTTTACAATTTCATGAAGCAGAAGTAATTAAGGCCAAACTGACGGAATTTTAAATATGTCCAATTCATCTAGCAGGAAAGAACCACCAAAGGTAGTCGAAGCTATGTCTTCCATTTTAAGTAATGACGTGAGTGTGTCTAAAAAAATACAAGAAGGGGGGAGTTGTTAAAAGTCAGAAAATAGTTGTAAACATCCTTCATTACATCCCAAGTACAGAGGAAACCAGCAGTTCCAGAAAGGAAGAAAAATATCTACAGACTAGTTTTATGGAAGGGCATTTGAACTAAACCAAGAAAGGACTGCAGGGTGGAGACAAGGTGACGCGCTTACCCTTACAGAGCAAAATACTGTCACGCAAAGGGAAAAGTTAAGCTAGTATGCAGAAGCTAGATGCGTGATACTATTCTGGATTTAACGTAGCATGCGAAGGCCATGGTTCACATCATTTTTCCAAGTGTGAAAGCGACACAGACAGACTCTTACCTCACAGACACTAAATGCTTTCCCCTGACACGGTTTGTTCACTGGTGTCTTAACCTTCCTGGGACATCTGAAGGTTTCCTTGTCATATTCAGCCACGGATCTCGCAGTAGAATGTGCGCCACACATCGCAAGGCTCCTAAACTCTCTCAGGCTCTGTACCTGTGCTGCATTTTAATGCGATCTCGTGCTACATTCTGCATCACTAAACCTGCCACACCAACCAAGTTGTATTCTCTTTCGCCGTGCCTTAGCATGACTGCCTTCTAAATATGAACTTGGAGTGAACATGACTTCACCTTGACATCATGCTTTCTTTCCTTCAAATAATTTCAGTGCTTACCCAGTTTCAATTAACGGCATAACATCTGTTGAGGTCGTATTCTTCATCAAGGACATTTTTTAAGTCGGTGAAACATATGTTTTACATATATTGTGTTATGCACACACATTTCCCTACTCTGGCTTGACAGTAGATTGGGAGAGGAAGAATTAAAGGATATAAGAACTAATTCTAACAAGGGAAATCATTGTTACTTGCCCCTTCAATATTCACCATCACCACTTCCCTTCTTTATTGCTGTCAGAAGGCATGTTTTTCGTGGAGAAAGCACTTTAAAAGTCTTCAGCACCGAGTTGCATTTTATCTATCCCAATCAGGGCCAAGTGTTTCTCCCTTTCATGGTCTGCATTATAGATGTGAGGGGCCATGTGATCCCGGTCTGCAACTCAGGGCACAGAACCCAGTCTGCCAGGGTCACCTTTGGAAAAACTGTTTCTTTATCCGTTAAAAAGGAAAGCCAAGGTGCCACCACTTTCTTGACTCCCATTCGACAGCATGGAATGCTGATGCTGTATGTGGGTTAGAACAGCCATCTTGAGACCTGTAGGGAAGCCAAGGGACCACAACCAGTACAGTTAAGCCACGTGAGAAGTGTCAACAGCAGCTTTGTAGTTGCTTCCCCTTATTGTCGGCCAAAAAGGAAAACTATGCCACCTACTGAAGCATTAATTGTCTGCATCAGTTTGCTTATTACTCCCACAAAAGGGATTGAAAATGGAGCCATGCAGCATGTTTTGTAAACAAAACACTTTAGTTAGGTTTCGTCTCAAGAAGAAGCAAAGCATAAATCTCATGGATTAAAGCAAACACATATCTCTCACTTCTGAGTCTTCAGTTTAAGTATGATTTTTGTCGAGTCTCCTCATCTTGTCTTGGCTTGGATTTTGGTGGAAGGTAGAACTTTGGATTGAATGAGGTGTTTCCTCTGAGGGAAGGCAAGAATGAATGTGTATCCATTCAATAGAACATTTCTTGTGTAGGCAGCTGTCCCAAGTTAATGAGGAGTGACCGTAATTAGCGTTTCTTGGACGTTTACACATCACGTCCTCCTCTTGCCAATCATTGAGAACGTCACATAGCCAAGGTCAACATCATAGCAGGGAAATAGGTTCTCGCAGCGGTAAGGGGTAAAGTGGAGAGGGAGCATTTTCTCTGAATAAAATTTACAACACATAATGTTAACTCTGGGATTATGGTGTTGCATAATTGGTTATATTCACTTTTATCGCTACTAAATTCAATATTATTACATGAAAAGATATTTATCTCACTATTTGGTTTGAAGGATTTCAGTTACTCGTCTTTAGAGAGAGGAAGTGAGGGAGAGAAACACCAAGGCATGGTGGCCTCTCAGGCGCCCCCTAGTGAGGACACAGCCCACAACCCAGCCATGTGCCTTGACTAGGAATTGAACACCTAACCCTTTGCAAAATGCATTTCCTTCCTGGAAATGGTCATGCTTTCTGTCGCATCAGGCCTTTCACATCTGCTTATTCCCCTGGCTCCGTTATGATCTGCCATTATTCCTACCCGCCCTTTTCCCATCTGAAAGCCTGCTTACCCTCCGCCCCCCATGAACTGACAGTGCTCATGCCTGACTCAGCTCAGATAGAAGTCCCTCTGAAGAGTCACCTTTCATCCTTGTCTTTCCAGTAGCCCGGGATCCACAAATATGTTTTTATTGCTGTATATATAGCGTGCGATGTTAATGATGTAAATACATGTCAATGTATTTCCCTCTTCCTGTATCCGACCACGAATGCCTTTGACTCAGAGATCATATCGTATTTATGTTTACACCTAACATAGAACACACAACCTTGATCAGTAAATTAGTGGTGATCACTACAGGAATTAAATACATCCAAATCTCACTCTCCCGCGAGTGCTGGGACCAAGAGTAAAAATCCTTGAGCCCTCCACCATTTCTCCACACGTTATATAGGTTCCAAGAAATTCAGCCAATGACATTGGGTTGAAAGAGATGTCCCAAACAGTTCGATGAAACTCGCAGTGTTGCAGAAGAGCAGCCATGGCTCCACAGGGGGTATCTAAGGAGATTAATGGTGTGCATAGAAGCTTCTGGTCATTTTGAACATCTACTGGTGGAGCTAAGCTACTCCTCCCTGCCCCTGGCATTTCACACTGCAGTCAGCAGCACAGATGGGGAGTAAATATGCTGAGAATCTTGAGGAGAGTGGCCAAAATACGTTGCCCTTCAGGACACTCTGACACTTGTTGTTTTCTCGTGAAATCTCACCCCTATGCATTTGTCATGTGTGAGAAACAAGCTCTTGATTCTGACCACAAACTCCTGAAGTATCTCCTAGGAGCTGGCGTTAAGTCCTGCACTTCAACTTGGAAACGCGGTGTGCCCAGGAGAACAGCGATCAGCAGGGTGACCAGGAGCGAAAAGACAGCCAAGACTGTAGTGCATTTTCCTGTGTAATCCTCCCTTTGTGGTAAAATATCCCAGGGGCTCCCTTTCTTGATATGCTTCCTTTGTCTTTACAGAGGATTAGAACCATTTGTTTCATACAAGTTCACTATTTACTTGTTTGTTTCTCTGTTTATTTCTTTATTGCATACAAAACTCTAATATGTTGCTACACTATTATTCCTATAAAATTGTTGCTATACTAATACTCCCTGTGATGGAGGCCATCTGTCTCCCCTGGCCACGCGCCCACTGAGTTGCTGATTGGTCAGCTGTCCCTTGTGACGTCACAGTGCATATTCCCTCCTGCCATGGGAACACAGGGTCCCTTGGGGCCGGCCAGCAGGAACTGTTGGGGCAGGCCTTCAGGAGCGGCTGGTCCTGTGGCAGGAAGGCGGAGTATCCCCGCAGGCAGCGCAGCCTTGGGCTATAGGCTCTGAGCAGCAGACAGCAGTGGAGGACAAGGAGATGGAAGAGCCAGGGGTGGAGGAGCAAGAGGTGCAGGAGGAGGAGGTGCAGGAGCCTAGGATTGAGGAGCCAGGGAACAGCGTCGCACAGGTGAGCAGTAGCCTCTCAGGTCCTGCTGTTCCAAGTGAGTCCCCAACTCTCCCTGCCCCCCGCCCCCACCATACACGCCACAGCCAGGTTCCAACTTCTTACCCGCCGACCTGGGGGGTGGCTGACCCTCCAACCATCTTCCCCAGAAGCCACGCCCGCCCTAACCCATGGTCCCCCTCACCCGTGGTTCCCCCTTGGTCCCTGTCAGGATATCCAGTCCATCCCCGCTGTCTGGGACACATCCACGGCGCTGAGGCGACTGCACAAGGAACTGGCGAACATCACGATCGATCCCCCGCCCATGTGCTCTGCAGGGCCAGTGGATGACAACATGTTCCAATGGAAGGGGACCATCATGGGACCCCCGGACAGCCCCTATGAGGGTGGGGTGTTCTGCCTAAACATACAATTCCCTCGAAATTACCCCTTCAGGCCTCTGGCGATTTCCTTCACCACCCCGATCTACCACCCCAATATCAACCGAAAGGGATATATCTGTGTCGATATTCTCAGGTCACAGTGGTCTCCTATAATGACCATATCCAAACTCTTGCTGTCCATCAGCTCCTTGCTATGTGACCCCAACCCCAACCATGCCTTTGTTCCATCCATTGGGAGAATGTACCTAAAGGACAGGAAGGCATATGATACCATGGCGCGAGCTTGGACCAAGAAGTATGCTATGTGAGGGAGGGGCAAATGATCACCCCTCACCTCAATAAAACACCTGGCTGTTGAATGGGCTCTTCTTTGATTGCTTTCTGGGAGGAATCCTTTCCCTTCTCACATCTGCCTATGAGGGTGTGTGGAGGCCTGGTGGGAAGCAGTGTTTGGGGGAAGTGCAAGGTTGGGAGACGGGGTATTTTGAGAGAGGCTAGTAGTAATAAATATTTGACTGAAACACTTCTTTCCTGCTTCAGGATGGGAAAGCAAGAACAAGGGGGTGGAGGGATTAGCAGGCGTCCTTTAGCACGCCCAAGGTGGGGGAAACACTGGATGAAGAATAGGAAGATCATTAGGTATCTGGTTCATACTGAGGTACCTGTGTCTTCAGGGTTTTTGCTTGGACCGACATGGAAGGTAAGCCACAGCCTCTTCTTTCAGGCCCACATTTAACTGTAGAAACATTAAGTGGATGAGGAGATGTCACAAAAGAAAACGAAGTCTTTTCTTCCAAGAATTCTCCACCCCCCCACACGACACTGCCCGCCTTTTTGACCCGTCTGCCACCCTCCACAGTCTGGGCTATATTCCCATTCTCAGGTCATGCTTATTGACAATAGAACACTTGTACAGGCTGCCCAAGTGCCCATGAGTAGATGAGTGGATAAAAGAACTGTGGTATGTGCACACAATGGAATAAATAGTACATGGAAATCTGTCCCTTTGTGACAGTGTGGATGGACCTGAAAAACCTTAGGCTCCGTGAAATAAGCCAGTCAGAGGACGACAAATAAATACCATAGGATCTCTGTCATAAGGAGCATCTAATGAACAAACTGAAGTAACAAGGAAAATGGGGAGAGGCTCCTAGAGAGCTGGCAGCCAGCTGTCAGAGGGGGTATGGGGTGCAGGCTAGGTGGGAAACCGGAAGGGAGTAAGAAAAGACCTTCCCAGATAACAGTATGGAGAAGACCAAGGGAAAAGGGGTGGGGCGGTGCAATAGAAGGGCATGAAGGGGGACAGCGGGTGCTGCCAGAAGCAGACTTGAATGGGGTGGTGATCACACAATACAATATGCAAAGGATGAAGTGTAGACTCCCACGCTGCAAACCTGCAAATTTCACTCACCTGTGTCACCCCCCAGTAAGTGCAATTAAAAAATAACAGGACAGGAAAGTTTCCTTTCTTTGTGTAAATCTTTTCTCTATGAAAGAGTGTCCTCAATCCGTTGTCAGTGGAGCACTCCTGCGACTGAGCAGCAGTTTGGGTCCTGCTGCCTGCCTGCTAGGCTAAGTGTTAGAGGCAAAGGTTGGGTGGTGAAGGAAAGGGGTTAGGAACACCAGGAAGACAGACGAGAGAGACGCCAATGAAAACCACAATGAGATATAACCTCACAAGGTGAAAATGGCCATCATTGGATATATCTAATCGCCACAAATGCTGGCAGGGTTTGAAAACAAAGGCAACCATTTTGCCCTGTGGGTGGGAATGCAGAATGGGGAAGTCACGGTGGAAAACATGTTTGCATTTCTTCAGGTAATGGAACTGCCTGTTGGTCCATCAATTCCATTGGTGTATTTATACCCTGAGAATCCACAAAGATGCGCCATGCTACAGGTCAACATTATAAATGAGTAAGAACAATTAAGTAATCAGCGCCAAGGAGTGAGAGGGTCAGAATTCAAAAGGCAAGAGTGGCTAAACTCAAATACCAGGTGTGCAGGGACTTTGAGCATCCACGTGAGAGAGGATTTAGAGCTATGTGAAAGGGGCAGATCCTGATGACCTGACTGACAGGAGAGATTTTCCAAATTCTGCTTTCATAACATTAGGGTGCTGATTCCTTGCAGGATTGCTCATTGGTGTCATGAGAAAGAGGCATCTAACAGCCTTTTCGGGACCTTGGGACCCTACAGGCAGTCTGTGTGGTCCCTTTTTGCACTCTATGTCTGAGTGAGGCCATCTTTTCATCATTTCCTTCTACCAAAACAATATCTTCCAGTAGTTTGTAGAAAGGAGCAGACATACGAATGCCTCTGTCTTCCTTAAGCTGGCAAATAAAGAGATTTGCAGAAATAGAAAAAAACAAAAACAAAAACAAAAACCGAGAAACCCAGGACACTACACTCATTAAACGTAGGTATTATTAATATATGCTGTTTACAATTTAATAAGAATCCATGGACATATAAGTAAATCTCTTTCCATGCATTAAATATATGCAAAGATAGATTGGGATAAACTACTGTGGGGGCTGAAAATGTTTAATGCTTTTCCTTCCTCCTTTTAAGTTCTTCAGGCTGGGCTAATAACCAAATTGATAGAGGTGGGCTGATAGGAGAAAATGCAAGTTCAATAGACGTTCATGGGTAATTCACACTAGCATGACACATCCACGGGAATTCCAAAGACAGTGAGACAACACCGGGTTGCTAGGACATTTTGGACAAAGAAGAAAAGGCAGGGTAACATGGTACTAGATTTTGAGGAATGCGAAAGAGTGATTTACAAGCAGTTGAGGAAGCGCCAAGCACACAGGCCAGGGCCTTAGTTCTGGGTGAATCCGCAACAATGGGACGCAGCAGGTACTCGGCTATGTGGACATGCCTTAAGCGGTCTACTCTTCACACTTAGTTCCATTAGGCTGAGGACATTCAGCAGTTTCTCTGTCTGAGTCTCTAGGGCAGGAAAGGGAGGAAGACCCACGGTTCCGAGAGTGGTTTGTTTCTTGATAAATAGCTTACGATTCCTTTCCCAAAAAGCACTTTCAGGACGGCAGAATTTTCCCTTCACTACAGCTGCTGGAAAGAGAAGGTCCGGACAGAGGCGTCTGAGCAAACATGGTGAGCTTGGTTGGGAGGCATGTTATCAAGGGTGCACAGCGGGGAGCATTCCTTTGGTGTCCCTTTCCTTCCTGCACAGCACTTCAGGCAGACACCACCGGGTGGTCAGAGGTGAACTTTACTTACAAATTTCGGCCTCATAGCTTCAGCCAAGTGGTTTGCAGTGCACATATTTTGGCTAAGACGATCACTAGCTTCCAGTTCCATCCCTGGATTCACGGTAGTGCAGCTGGTTTGCAGGCGTTCCCTTTCCAGGTGCCTTCTGCCAGGACCTCATAGTCTAATCTGTGATGTTCGGTGGTTTCTGTTCTACTACGAGCGAGTCACGTGTGTGGAGGATTTGACTTCCTTACGAATTGCAAATGAACAGATGCAACAACTGATCCACGGGAGGTAAAGTAAATGGTAAAAACACGTGTTACTTTGACAAGGCAGATGTAGAAATAGAACTGAGTCTCACATGTGCATTTGTGTCTGAGAGCTGGGAGTAGAGACCTGGGATGTGCAGAAAAGTTTATGTGGAAAAACCAACTGATTTAAACCCTCATTTTAAAAATTAATTAATTTATTTTATTCAGTTACAATTGTCTGGATTATCTCCTGTTCGCTCCCCCACCCCGGGCAAGTCCCACCTCACTACTCCCCTCTAACCTCCCCTTTAAATTTATCCTTGTGTCCTATATAGTAGCTCCTATAGAGCACTGTCCCCCCTATGGCGTCCCAATGCCCTGTGGCTACTGTTACAATGTTCTTAATTTCAATATCTCTGGTTATATTTTGTTTGCTTTTTCTTTTCTTGATTATGTTCCAGTTCAACGTGAGATCCTCTGCACCCCAATGTTCATAGCAACACAATTTACAATAACCAAGTACTGGAAGTAACTTAAGTGCCCATCAGTTAATGAGAGGATCCAAAAAGTATGGTACTTTTAGACAATGGAATTTTACGCAGCGGAGAGAAAGGAGGAGCTAATACCCTGTGCAATGGCATGGGTGAAAGTTGTGGGCACTATGCTAAGTGAAATAAGGCAGGTGTTGAGGGAGAAATACTATTTAGCGCCCCTCGCCTGCACCGCTTTTTCTTTTCTTTTCTTTTTTTTTTTTTTTTTTTTTTTGCGAATTTTATAGGATTAATGCTGACAGCAAAGGGTAACCAATCTCCTGAGTGGAATTAAAGGCTCAATGAAGAGTCAAAGAGTCTGGCTACATGAATTATATGTTAAGGGTAATGTGTCTAATTATATTTTCCAAATGATCTTAAGTAATCCATGCATTTTGAAAGGATATCTACCATTTGAAATGGACACTAAAGACTGCAAAATAGGCACGTGTGGAATCCAATGAGTTCTATAACCTAACAAAAATGTAGAAACAGGGATGATACACGAAACAGAACGAGGGTTGTCGCAAGGGAAGCGGCTGGGTGAATGGAAGAAGAAGGTGAAGGGATTACTGGAAGGACAGCTGTTCAGGATCCTTGGACACGGATCACAATGGGGGGGTGGCCAGAGGGAAGAGGAGCGGCAGCTGGGTGCAGGAGAGCAAAGGGGGAAGAGGTGTGAACAACTGTATTAGCAGAAACAACCCCCAAAATGTACATTAAAAACTAGTCCCTTCAAAACAACTTGGCCAATAATTGGCAGTGTTCCCTTCCCTCCTCACTAAACCCACCACAGAACTCTACCCACAGGAAGAACACATTGTGTCCTGGCTCCGGTTCCTGTGTCATGCTCTGAAATATTCCGAGAAGGTATTTCCGGGACATTGTCCGCACAGTTCCTGGATCTCCACTGAGAATTTGGCTTATTCAGGTAACTGGGCCACAGTCACTGGCAAAATGGGTCAGTTCACTGAGTTCCTTGTGGAGGCCAGGTAATGGAATCAAAGTACCTTGGAAGAAAGTGTAGCACTTCTGCTCTGAGTGAATGAGATTCCGATGTAAATACACATCATCCATGGCGATGAGAGAGGCAATTGTGAGAAGCAACTATGACTGCTGGGAACTATGCTGTGACTCCAAGGGGAGAAACAGTGTTAACACTCCATTTATCAAAATTTCAGTGTACTTGATGGTTTCATGAATGGTAATAATATTGCAAAAGAAAGGATAGATCAGGTCCTTGGAGTCTTATCCATTGACTGAGAGTATAATTCAAATCGTATCTACCAGGGAACCCACTTTAGAATCTAAGCACATGCTTTCTATGAGAGAACTGAGGGAATGATATATACAAACGTACATAATTCTTTCTATACGTCTACACATGCATTCTTTCAGAAAGAAATTAACATTATTTTGAAAAAGAATTGTATGTATCATGTGCATAGAAAACATGGAGAAAAACATTTTTTACACTCACCTCCTGACTGGAAATATTTCTCATCGAATGGAAATGTGTGTTTTTCAAGGGAGGGAACAGGAGGAAATGAGGAAACAACACTGGAAAAAAGTTTGTTCCTCTGCAGCCATATTTAATGTTTCCATTCGTTATTATATATGAAATAATAGAGAATGCTTGAATATCACTTGCAAACTGAGAACTGACTTTCTTTTAACTTTCAAACTGAAAGACATTCGGTGAAATATAAACTTACCATGAGGAGAAATATCTGGGGATAGGAGAAGAAATATATTTGTATGCAGTTTTCCTTTCTCACACGTGGCAAAACAGACAGACGTGACATTTGTTCCGTCCTGGGATTCAGCGAAAGGCAAATGCCCATTAGGTCTGATTCTATATTTCACCAATTGCGTGGATATCCAAGACATTATCGTCACAATATTGATTCCAGTATGGCAGTGGTAAATGTTACGTGTGTCATCCCGAGCTGTGCTGAGTCAGTCCATGTTAGATTTACTCCGAGGAAACGTCATTGCTAGAAAATGTACATTTTCCCTTTCCACAGACAAGTGCTTGACAAGAAACAGTCTGGCTAGTACGACAGCAGCAAGTGAATGACTGGGTCTTTCGTCCTGAGCAGCTATGAAGACGATCCTATTGTTCACTTGATGTACACAGCATCACAGTACCTCTTCAATAGGCATATTTCATGTGGGAACATGGAGATAAGGCCTCAATCGAAGGATTTTGTAAAAATAAAACACTTGTTAAACGCCTGAGCCCTTGTTTTGGGTATGATAATTGAATGTCATCTCTGTTCTTGATTTTGTCAGAAAAGGACAGGCTACCCTTTACATTCTTGACATCTTTTCAGGATTAGGAAGTAAGCCTCCAATTCTGCTCTTCTCATCACTGTGCTTGCACCTGGTATGACCATTCTTGTCTTCAACCATTGTTTTCCTTCTTGGAAACAGTCTCTGGAGGCTACTCTCATTGTCACTTCCGTCTTAGAGCAGACCGGAGACTAGGCAGGGAATGCCTTAAAATGGGATAGTACAGGGAACCGAATGAAGGCTTCTGTCTTCCATATTACGAAACCACTTAGCTAGGGTGACTTAACACACAGAATCCTAAGGAAGATTCAATAGAATAATAAACTTCTCCTTTATTACTCCCTCCAGTCATATTAACAATATTACACATCACATTTTTTTAACCGTTTGGGGTTTGTTAGAGACAGAAACATCAATCTGAGAGTGAAGCATCAATCATTGCCTCTCATTCACAGCCCACGTGGGGACCGAACCTGCATCCAGGGCACGTGCCCTATGGCAATCAAACCAGCACCTTCTGACTGTGTAGGGTGACACAAAACCGATGTAGCCACACCTGGGAGGGCTAAATATCCCTTACCTCTACGCTATGGTGAAGAAAAGTAGGGCTTTGGAGGCACCCGGGACTGCCTTCATCACAGTCTCGTGATGCAGCTTTGAATAATTTTGTATCTCTTTGAGCCTCAAGTTTCTGATTGGCAAAATAAAATAAATTATACTTCGTCCAAGAAATGGTTTTGAAGTCTCAGTGAGAAAATGTTATTTGGAAACAGTAACTATCCACCCAATAATTCTAGGCTTTATGGAAATAGTAATAAATATTTCCTCCCTCAACAAATTGCAGTACCATTGGAAAGACACTAGAGTCACCTCTGGCGAAGACACAGGCATACGTAGATGCCCTTTCCCTCCTCACACAGCCAAAACAAGGAGAGCAATGAATTTAAAAACAAAAACCAGCCAGAAACTGGCAGAAAATGGAACTGGATGAGAGTCCAACAACCAAGGAGTTACAGACTAAACATTCACACAGACCAGTAGGAGGGGTAGAAGCGGCAAGTAGGGGTGGAGAGGACTCGCAGCAGGAAGGTGGCTGGAGAACTGGGACGGGAGAGGCGGCCCTGGCAGACAGGTGGCTGGTGGACCAGGCAAGGCAGCAGCTCCAGAGCGAGGGGTAGCATATTTGCTAGCAGATCAATGGAGATGAACAACGGTGGAGCGAAATGGACGACGCAAGCCAGGGCTCCAGCGCAGCTAAATAAATCCTCAAACCTCTGCTGGGAAACACCTGAGGGGTTTGCAGCAGCACAGAACACTCTCAGCCTCACAGGAGAGTTCCTTGGAGAGACACACAGAGTCCGAGAACGTATACAAAACCACTCTCCTGAGAATCAGCTTCACATGGGACTGTTTTGATTGTGGGTAGTAGGGGAAGTGACTGAAAGCCAGCAGAGAGCTAGGCAAGCAGCATCGTTCCCTGTCACACCCCTCCCCAAAATACGGCTCACAGCACGGCCAGGTGGGCTGCCCTAATGAAACCCTAAGGCTCTGCCCATTACCACATAAGAGGCACTCTGAAACAAACAACCAAAAACACATGGCCCAAATGAAAGAAGAGATCAAAGCTCCGACAAAAATGCAGCTAAGTGATGAAGGGTTAGCCAACCCATCAGAGGCACAGTTCCAAATGCTGGTCGTTGTGATGCTCAGCAATTGGCTGAGTATGGTCACAACATAGAGGAACAAGTGCAGCCTAGGAAAAGTGAAATAGAGGAACATGTTCAGGGAACCAACACGGACGGGAAGGAAAGCGGGACTGAGACGAACAGTTTGGAGCAGAAGGAAGAAAAACACATTCAACCAGAACAGAATGAAGAAACAACGATTCAAATCATTGAGGAGAGTCTTAGGAACCTCCAGGGTAATTCTAAGTGGTCCAACATCCAAATCATAGTGGTGGCAGGAGTACAAGAGGAAGAACAAGAAATGGAGACATTCTTTGAAAAGTGAATGAAGGACAACTTCCCCTATCTGGCACAAGAAACAGCCTTCCAGGAAGTCCAGGAAGCCCAGAGAGTCCCAAGGCAGTTGGACCCAAAGAGGAACAACCAAGGCACAGCACAATTACATTGCCCGAGATTAAAGATAAGGAGAGAATCTGAGAAGCTGCAAGAGATAAGGAGACAGTTACCTACAAAGGAATTCCCAAAAGATTGTCAGCTGATTTCTCAACAGAAACATTGGAGGCAAGAAAGGGCTGGGAAGAAGTATCCCAAGTGATGAAATGCAAGGAACTCCATCCAAGATTGTTCTATCCAGCAAAGCTGTCTTTTCGAACGCTCGGGCAGATAAAGTGCTGCCCAGACAAGTTCAATTTAAAGGAGTTCATCATCTCCAAGCCCTTATTATATGAAAAGATACAGAAAGTTGCCTAAGGAAAAAGAAGGTAAAAAAAAAAAATGCGAATAAAATGGCAGCAAAGTCACATCTATCAACAACCTAACCTTAAAAGCAAAAATAAAAACACACTACGCAGACAATTCCAACAGGAACTGAATGGCAGAAATGGAGGTAATATGGAGGGTTATTAGCGGGAGGGGGTGGACCGACAACGGGGGAAAAGGTACAGGGAATAAGAAACATTAATGATAGGAGCAAAATAGACCGGAGGAGGTAAGGTTGGTATAGGAAGAGGAATGGGAATGACATTATTGATACAGGAAAACAAAGGCAGCGATGACACAATACCCCTGGTTATTTTTCTTCTATGACTGTGTTCTGTCTTCCTCACTGGTTTCCACTCTTTCTATTCCTAACTCTAGGCTCTCATCAAAGTCAGGTTTTTCTTTTGTTTTAACTTCAAAACTTAATTTTTATTTTTTAGCCATAAAACACGATTTTCATAAAACCCTTCTACTAGGTTAAATTTTTAATAGATATTGATTTAATTTTATGTTTATTCAGTTATAATTGACTGCATTTCCTCCCCATCCCTGCACCTCACCCTAGCCAGTCCCACCTCCCCCAGACACCTCAAAACTCCCCTTTGATTTTCTCCTTGTGCATTTTAGAGTAGTAGATCCTGTAGACCACTCCCCCTCTAGCCCCTCCCTCTTCCCCTCTGACTTTTGTACCATTGTTCTTAAAGTCCTATGTGTCTGTTTCTATTTTGTTTCCTTTTTTCCTCAGTTGATTATGTTGTCCTTAAAGGTGAGATCATTTGGTATTTCTCCCTCACAGCCTGGCGCATTTCACTTAACCTAATGCTGTCCAGTTCCATCCATACCATTGCAAAGTGTATCAGCTCCTTCTTTCTCTCTTCGGTGCAGATTTCCATTGTGTAAATGTACCATAGTTTTTGGATCCACTCATTAGCTAATGGGCACCTAGGTAGCCTCCAGCACTGGGCTATTGTAAATCGTGGTGCTATGGACATTGGGGTGCACAGGTTCTCTGGCATTGGTGTTTCAGTGTTCTAAGGGTACAATCCCAGCAGTGGAATTTCTGGGTCAAACGGCTTTTCCATTTTTAGTTTGCAGAGGAAATTCCATACAGTTCTCCACAGTGGCCGCACCAGTCTGCATTCGCACCAACAATGTCCTGGTTGTCCCTTTTCTCCTCATCCTCTCCGACATCCGTGTCTTGCTTTGTTTATGTTGGCCACTCCGGCTGTTGTGAGATGGAACCTCATTGTGGTTTAATTTTATAAACGAAGAACACAGTAGAAGGAATCAAAAGCAGGATCGGGGGAGCTGAGGACCGCCTCAACAAATTCACTTTTCTCTATACTTTCTTTCGAGTATTTATCGTTATTGTTCCTTTATTCGTGCAAGGGGTTTTCTATTACTCATCCATGCAGACTAGGATTATTGGGATTGTATTATGCGGTGGAGATTGCTGCTAAAATGCCTTGGAGAAAGACGACAAAGGTAAATTAGGCAGGGTCTCAGGCCTCAGAAAATGTGCAGCCCAGTGTAGCTCCGATGTTTAACGCCTCCTGCGGTCTTCTATTGCATACTATAACGTGTTCATTGGATGGTTCTTAAAGTCATTGGACAATAAGAAGCAGAGTCGTCTTCTATTTAAAAAACTAGTGGCAATCCCGTGTCACGCAATTGAATCAGCGCAATTATTATTGTCCCAAGTTCAAGGATCATAAATTCGAAGTCCATCTGCCTTTTCTCCCACTGCCATCTTTACACGTATTACAAGATTTTGATCCATCTTCCCCAAAGTGTCTTTATCCTTCATCTCTTCCCTTGCCATTCTACTGCTAAAACTGCAGTTCCAAAGTAGTAGGAACATGTCAGCGATGGTCTCTACGTGACCCATCTGTCCTTGATTAAAGAATTTTGTATGAGAGACACTGGGGTAGGGTTGAGGGATGGGGAGACATGCAGAAAATTGTAAGTGAATTTTTTTTTTTTCAGAGAGACCCTGAAATAAAACCCAACAGCCAGAAGCAAGAGGGAGTTGCGGGGAGATAATGAGGGTGGGGAAGGGGGCAGGGGTATCAGGAACATGTATACGGAGATGTGGACAGAGCCAAAAGTGATGGGAAGATGGAGGATCGAACATGGGGATGGGTCTGGAGGGAGGCAGTGGGGACTCACCGGAGTTAGAGGTGGTTTTGTGGGAGGTAGTATGGTCAAAGAGAAATGAAAAGTCTTTGCATTGAATAATGTTTTCCTATATGAATATTTGAAAAAATCCTCTGTTCTTATCTGTACCTGAAGCCTAACATTTAACTTGTTAATGTGCATGTCCCTGTTCATATTTTGTTTCCTTTTTTCCTCAGTTGATGATGTTGTACTTAAAGGTGAGATCATTTGGTATTTCTCCGTCACAGCCTGGCACATTTCACTTAGCATGATGGTGTCCACTTCCATCCATAGCATTGCATGGTTGTCTCTAAAAGACTCCCACCACATCATCCCTATGAGGAGCCTTGGGAACTATGTCGTCTAACAACCTACTTTCACAGATAACAGGTCTTGGAAGTTAATTGATTGGTGTGTGCTCTGTTACTATGAGCACGATTGTCTCAGTTACATCTAACTGCTTTGTATGTCCATAGAGTCCTTGCAGTTTGGCTTCCTTTGCAAACTATTTAAGATGTGTGAGTATGTACGCTCATGTATGCTTGTGTATTCCTTTGGTTTGGGGTTTGCATTTCAATGAAAATTAATTGCTGATTCTTACCTGATGAATTCATTGGTTCTGAATCAGGTTTATGCTTCAGACCACACTTACCATTTTGTTCATCCTAAGATCTTTTCTCTGAATTAAACCTCGTAGTATAAGACAGACTTCTCGAACTTCTCCTTAGTACCCCCAGTCTATTACTGTGGTTTGGAAAGTGTTTCACTTACTGAAACAGGACCCAGGATTGTAAGAAGCGTTGCTAGTATAGTCAGCGTTTTCTCAAGGCTTGGAAAGTGAAATGTTATGCTTCTGTAGATTATAAAGTTGAAATGTATATTTCCTAGGCTTTGGCCCTTTACACATTCCTTCTATGAATATTCAAGAGTCTCTCCATGTATCTACAAGTTGATGTAACAAGGAAGTGCTTACCCTTCAACGACCTCCCACATTTGAAGCACTCTAGGAAGCAAGTCATTAGGTCTTATGTATTTATATACATGAAGAATATTCAAATGATCTTTGGCTAGGGCTTCCCAGAGAGTACCAACCCAGTATGTGTTATATATCACATTATAAGGAGCTGGCACCAATACTTATAAATTGTAGAAGAAATACAACGGTCCTATATAAATTTTGTCTTTTTCATGTGACTGTCTTGACGTGATAACTTTGCATGTTTTTTGACATATATTTTTCGTCTCTGTCATGAATGAGTATTGTGCATACGCTGTATTTCTTCCCTGAAAAAAAGCGCTCTACTGTTCATTTTTTCTGGAGCATGAACTGCTATCTAGGGATATTTCTCTGGCCTTCTCTGAATTCTTTTTTCCCTGTAGTAACGCATACGATAGGATCAGGAAATGTCAAAAGGAAGAACAATGCCATTTTCCACCAATGTTTATGGAAAGATGTGAAAACTGTGAGCAGGGTTAATGACGGTCTTTCTTAATGAATGGAAAAAATCTAGAGTAATGATTTTAAAAATATTGGTCTTTAATATTTATGGGCTGTTGTTTAATTCATCAAAAATATTTCACACTTTACTTTTGGAGTCCCTGATTCTCCCATTTCCATTAAGTACGTGAAGTTTCTCTACACAAAACCACCTACACCTGGAAAAATACCCTACTTCATTTGGTTTCAAAGGGTCCCATGAAAAATGTAGGTTAATGTCAAGACTACTTCACCATACAGGATGCCTACTGTGTCTACATATATTTGCTTCTCATCGTTAATGGAAGGAGTGAATTAATTTTTTCTTCCCTAGAGTGTACAATTTATTTTGTCCAATGATTTATTAATCCTAGAAGTTGGTTCTATGGGGTTGACACCTATGTTTCATGATTCCTTATGGATATGTTACAGCTTGACCTTAGAGCGGAGAGCAGCTTTACCACTTGTCATTATTTTTTTACTCACTTTGTGGTATGAGAGACAGTTTTTATCCTTTCTGATATTTACCAAAGTCCATATTTTCAAGTTTCCGATAATCAATACATCTATTGTCATTACAGAGAACATGCTTGGGACTGTTATTGTTGCAAAATGCACTTTGAATTGGGTCTTCTCTGCTTAGAGTACTCTTCATTTTCTCCGGTTTTTAGAGGTAACCGCATGCCCTTTTACAATTTCATGAAGCAGAAGTAATTAAGGCCAAACTGACGGAATTTTAAATATGTCCAATTCATCTAGCAGGAAAGAACCACCAAAGGTAGTCGAAGCTATGTCTTCCATTTTAAGTAATGACGTGAGTGTGTCTAAAAAAATACAAGAAGGGGGGAGTTGTTAAAAGTCAGAAGATAGTTGTAAACATCCTTCATTACATCCCAAGTACAGAGGAAACCAGCAGTTCCAGAAAGGAAGAAAAATATCTACAGACTAGTTTTATGGAAGGGCATTTGAACTAAACCAAGAAAGGACTGCAGGGTGGAGACAAGGTGACGCGCTTACCCTTACAGAGCAAAATACTGTCACGCAAAGGAAAAAGTTATGCTAGTATGCAGAAGCTAGATGCGTGATACTATTCTGGATTTAACGCAGCATGCGAAGGCCATGGTTCACATCATTTTTCCAAGTGTGAAAGCGACACAGACAGACTCTTACCTCACAGACACTAAATACTTTCCCCTGACACGGTTTGTTCACTGGTGTCTTAACCTTCCTGGGACATCTGAAGGTTTCCTTGTCATATTCAGCCACGGATCTCGCAGTAGAATGTGCGCCACACATCGCAAGGCTCCTAAACTCTCTCAGGCTCTGTACCTGTGCTGCATTTTAATGCGATCTCGTGCTACATTCTGCATCACTAAACCTGCCACACCAACCAAGTTGTATTCTCTTTCGCCGTGCCTTAGCATGACTGCCTTCTAAATATGAACTTGGAGTGAACATGACTTCACCTTGACATCATGCTTTCTTTCCTTCAAATAATTTCAGTGCTTACCCAGTTTCAATTAACGGCATAACATCTGTTGAGGTCGTATTCTTCATCAAGGACATTTTTTAAGTCGGTGAAACATATGTTTTACATATATTGTGTTATGCACACACATTTCCCTACTCTGGCTTGACAGTAGATTGGGAGAGGAAGAATTAAAGGATATAAGAACTAATTCTAACAAGGGAAATCATTGTTACTTGCCCCTTCAATATTCACCATCACCACTTCCCTTCTTTATTGCTGTCAGAAGGCATGTTTTTCGTGGGGAAAGCACTTTAAAAGTCTTCAGCACCGAGTTGCATTTTATCTATCCCAATCAGGGCCAAGTGTTTCTCCCTTTCATGGTCTGCATTATAGATGTGAGGGGCCATGTGATCCCGGTCTGCAACTCAGGGTACAGAACGCAGTCTGCCAGGGTCACCTTTGGAAAAACTGTTTCTTTATCCGTTAAAAAGGAAAGCCAAGGTGCCACCACTTTCTTGACTCCCATTCGACAGCATGGAATGCTGATGCTGTATGTGGGTTAGAACAGCCATCTTGAGACCTGTAGGGAAGCCAAGGGACCACAACCAGTACAGTTAAGCCACGTGAGAAGTGTCAACAGCAGCTTTGTAGTTGCTTCCCCTTATTGTCGGCCAAAAAGGAAAACTATGCCACCTACTGAAGCATTAATTGTCTGCATCAGTTTGCTTATTACTCCCACAAAAGGTATTGAAAATGGAGCCATGCAGCATGTTTTGTAAACAAAACACTTTAGTTAGGTTTCGTCTCAAGAAGAAGCAAAGCATAAATCTCATGGATTAAAGCAAACACATATCTCTCACTTCTGAGTCTTCAGTTTAAGTATGATTTTTGTCGAGTCTCCTCATCTTGTCTTGGCTTGAATTTTGGTGGAAGGTAGAACTTTGGATTGAATGAGGTGTTTCCTCTGAGGGAAGGCAAGAATGAATGTGTATCCATTCAATAGAACATTTCTTGTGTAGGCAGCTGTCCCAAGTTAATGAGGAGTGACCGTAATTAGCGTTTCTTGGACGTTTACACATCACGTCCTCCTCTTGCCAATCATTGAGAACGTCACATAGCCAAGGTCAACATCATAGCAGGGAAATAGGTTCTCGCAGCGGTAAGGGGTAAAGTGGAGAGGGAGCATTTTCTCTGAATAAAATTTACAACACATAATGTTAACTCTGGGATTATGGTGTTGCATAATTGGTTATATTCACTTTTATCGCTACTAAATTCAATATTATTACATGAAAAGATATTTATCTCACTATTTGGTTTGAAGGATTTCAGTTACTCGTCTTTAGAGAGAGGAAGTGAGGGAGAGAAACACCAAGGCATGGTGGCCTCTCAGGCGCCCCCTAGTGAGGACACAGCCCACAACCCAGCCATGTGCCTTGACTAGGAATTGAACACCTAACCCTTTGCAAAATGCATTTCCTTCCTGGAAATGGTCATGCTTTCTGTCGCATCAGGCCTTTCACATCTGCTTATTCCCCTGGCTCCGTTATGATCTGCCATTATTCCTACCCGCCCTTTTCCCATCTGAAAGCCTGCTTACCCTCCGCCCCCCATGAACTGACAGTGCTCATGCCTGACTCAGCTCAGATAGAAGTCCCTCTGAAGAGTCACCTTTCATCCTTGTCTTTCCAGTAGCCCGGGATCCACAAATATGTTTTTATTGCTGTATATATAGCGTGCGATGTTAATGATGTAAATACATGTCAATGTATTTCCCTCTTCCTGTATCAGACCACGAATGCCTTTGACTCAGAGATCATATCGTATTTATGTTTACACCTAACATAGAACACACAACCTTGATCAGTAAATTAGTGGTGATCACTACAGGAATTAAATGCATCCAAATCTCACTCTCCCGCGAGTGCTGGGACCAAGAGTAAAAATCCTTGAGCCCTCCACCATTTCTCCACACGTTATATAGGTTCCAAGAAATTCAGCCAATGACATTGGGTTGAAAGAGATGTCCCAAACAGTTCAATGAAACTCGCAGTGTTGCAGAAGAGCAGCCATGGCTCCACAGGGGGTATCTAAGGAGATTAATGGTGTGCATAGAAGCTTCTGGTCATTTTGAACATCTACTGGTGGAGCTAAGCTACTCTTCCCTGCCCCTGGCATTTCACACTGCAGTCAGCAGCACAGATGGGGAGTAAATATGCTGAGAATCTTGAGGAGAGTGGCCAAAATACGTTGCCCTTCAGGACACTCTGACACTTGTTGTTTTCTCGTGAAATCTCACCCCTATGCATTTGTCATGTGTGAGAAACAAGCTCTTGATTCTGACCACAAACTCCTGAAGTATCTCCTAGGAGCTGGCGTTAAGTCCTGCACTCAACTTGGAAACGCGGTGTGCCCAGGAGAACACCGATCAGCAGGGTGACCAGGAGCGAAAAGACAGCCAAGACTGTAGTGCATTTTCCTGTGTAATCCTCCCTTTGTGGTAAAATATCCCAGGGGCTCCCTTTCTTGATATGCTTCCTTTGTCTTTACAGAGGATTAGAACCATTTGTTTCATACAAGTTCACTATTTACTTGTTTGTTTCTCTGTTTATTTCTTTATTGCATAGACAACTCTAATATGTTGCTACACTATTATTCCTATAAAATTGTTGCTATACTAATACTCCCTGTGATGGAGGCCATCTGTCTCCCCTGGCCACGCGCCCACTGAGTTGCTGATTGGTCAGCTGTCCCTTGTGACGTCACAGTGCATATTCCCTCCTGCCATGGGAACACAGGGTCCCTTGGGGCCGGCCAGCAGGAACTGTTGGGGCAGGCCTTCAGGAGCGGCTGGTCCTGTGGCAGGAAGGCGGAGTATCCCCGCAGGCAGCGCAGCCTTGGGCTATAGGCTCTGAGCAGCAGACAGCAGTGGAGGACAAGGAGATGGAAGAGCCAGGGGTGGAGGAGCAAGAGGTGCAGGAGGAGGAGGTGCAGGAGCCTAGGATTGAGGAGCCAGTGAACAGCGGCGCACAGGTGAGCAGTAGCCTCTCAGGTCCTGCTGTTCCAAGTGAGTCCCCAACTCTCCCTGCCCCCCGCCCCCACCATACACGCCACAGCCAGGTTCCAACTTCTTACCTGCCGACCTGGGGGGTGGCTGACCCTGCAACCATCTTCCCCAGAAGCCACGCCCGCCCTAACCCATGGTCCCCCTCACCCGTGGTTCCCCCTTGGTCCCTGTCAGGATATCCAGTCCATCCCCGCTGTCTGGGACACATCCACGGCGCTGAGGCGACTGCACAAGGAACTGGCGAACATCACGATCGATCCCCCGCCCATGTGCTCTGCAGGGCCAGTGGATGACAACATGTTCCAATGGAAGGGGACCATCATGGGACCCCCGGACAGCCCCTATGAGGGAGGGGTGTTCTGCCTAAACATACAATTCCCTCGAAATTACCCCTTCAAGCCTCCGGCGATTTCCTTCACCACCCCGATCTACCACCCCAATATCAACCGAAAGGGATATATCTGTGTCGATATTCTCAGGTCCCAGTGGTCTCCTATAATGACCATATCCAAACTCTTGCTGTCCATCAGCTCCTTGCTATGTGACCCCAACCCCAACCATGCCTTTGTTCCATCCATTGGGAGAATGTACTTAAAGGACAGGAAGGCATATGATACCATGGCGCGAGCTTGGACCAAGAAGTATGCTATGTGAGGGAGGGGCAAATGATCACCCCTCACCTCAATAAAACACCTGGCTGTTGAATGGGCTCTTCTTTGATTGCTTTCTGGGAGGAATCCTTTCCCTTCTCACATCTGCCTATGAGGGTGTGTGGAGGCCTGGTGGGAAGCAGTGTTTGGGGGAAGGGCAAGGTTGGGAGACGGGGTATTTTGAGAGAGGCTAGTAGTAATAAATATTTGACTGAAACACTTCTTTCCTGCTTCAGGATGGGAAAGCAAGAACAAGGGGGTGGTGGGATTAGCAGGCGTCCTTTAGCACGCCCAAGGTGGGGGAAACACTGGATGAAGAATAGGAAGATCATTAGGTATCTGGTTCATACTGAGGTACCTGTGTCTTCAGGGTTTTTGCTTGGACCGACATGGAAGGTAAGCCACAGCCTCTTCTTTCAGGCCCACATTTAACTGTAGAAACATTAAGTGGACGAGGAGATGTCACAAAAGAAAACGAAGTCTTTTCTTCCAAGAATTCTCCACCCCCCCACACGACACTGCCCGCCTTTTTGACCCGTCTGCCACCCTCCACAGTCTGGGCTATATTCCCATTCTCAGGTCATGCTTATTGACAATAGAACACTTGTACAGGCTGCCCAAGTGCCCATGAGTAGATGAGTGGATAAAAGAACTGTGGTATGTGCACACAATGGAATAAATAGTAAATGGAAATCTGTCCCTTTGTGACAGTGTGGATGGACCTGAAAAACCTTAGGCTCCGTGAAATAAGCCAGTCAGAGGACGGCAAATAAATACCATAGGATCTCTGTCATAAGGAGCATCTAATGAACAAACTGAAGTAACAAGGAAAATGGGGAGAGGCTCCTAGAGAGCTGGCAGCCAGCTGTCAGAGGGGGTATGGGGTGCAGGCTAGGTGGGAAACCGAAAGGGAGTAAGAAAAGACCTTCCCAGATAACAGTATGGAGAAGACCAAGGGAAAAGGGGTGGGGCGGTGCAATAGAAGGGCATGAAGGGGGACAGCGGGTGCTGCCAGAAGCAGACTTGAATGGGGTGGTGATCACACAATACAATATGCAAAGGATGAAGTGTAGACTCCCACGCTGCAAACCTGCAAATTTCACTCACCTGTGTCACCCCCCAGTAAGTGCAATTAAAAAATAACAGGATAGGAAAGTTTCCTTTCTTTGTGTAAATCTTTGCTCTATGAAAGAGTGTCCTCAATCCGTTGTCAGTGGAGCACTCCTGCGACTGAGCAGCAGTTTGGGTCCTGCTGCCTGCCTGCTAGGCTAAGTGTTAGAGGCAAAGGTTGGGTGGTGAAGGAAAGGGGTTAGGAACACCAGGAAGACAGACGAGAGAGACGCCAATGAAAACCACAATGAGATATAACCTCACAAGGTGAAAATGGCCATCATTGGATATATCTAATCGCCACAAATGCTGGCAGGGTTTGAAAACAAAGGCAACCATTTTGCCCTGTGGGTGGGAATGCAGAATGGGGAAGTCACGGTGGAAAACATGTTTGCATTTCTTCAGGTAATGGAACTGCCTGTTGGTCCATCAATTCCATTGGTGTATTTATACCCTGAGAATCCACAAAGATGCGCCATGCTACAGGTCAACATTATAAATGAGTAAGAACAATTAAGTAATCAGCGCCAAGGAGTGAGAGGGTCAGAATTCAAAAGGCAAGAGTGGCTAAACTCAACTACCAGGTGTGCAGGGACTTTGAGCATCCACGTGAGAGAGGATTTAGAGCTATGTGAAAGGGGCAGATCCTGATGACCTGACTGACAGGAGAGATTTTCCAAATTCTGCTTTCATAACATTAGGGTGCTGATTCCTTGCAGGATTGCTCATTGGTGTCATGAGAAAGAGGCATCTAACAGCCTTTTCAGGACCTTGGGACCCTACAGGCAGTCTGTGTGGTCCCTTTTTGCACTCTATGTCTGAGTGAGGCCATCTTTTCATCATTTCCTTCTACCAAAACAATATCTTCCAGTAATTTGTAGAAAAGAGCAGACATACGAATGCCTCTGTCTTCCTTAAGCTGGCAAATAAAGAGATTTGCAGAAATAGAAAAAAACAAAAACAAAAACAAAAACCGAGAACCCAGGACACTACACTCATTAAACGTAGGTATTATTAATATATGCTGTTTACAATTTAATAAGAATCCATGGACATATAAGTAAATCTCTTTCCATGCATTAAATATATGCAAAGATAGATTGGGATAAACTACTGTGGGGGCTGAAAATGTTTAATGCTTTTCCTTCCTCCTTTTAAGTTCTTCAGGCTGGGCTAATAACCAAATTGATAGAGGTGGGCTGATAGGAGAAAATGCAAGTTCAATAGACGTTCATGGGTAATTCACACTAGCATGACACATCCACGGGAATTCCAAAGACAGTGAGACAACACCGGGTTGCTAGGACATTTTGGACAAAGAAGAAAAGGCAGGGTAACATGGTACTAGATTTTGAGGAATGCGAAAGAGTGATTTACAAGCAGTTGAGGAAGCGCCAAGCACACAGGCCAGGGCCTTAGTTCTGGGTGAATCCGCAACAATGGGACGCAGCAGGTACTCGGCTATGTGGACATGCCTTAAGCGGTCTACTCTTCACACTTAGTTCCATTAGCCTGAGGACATTCAGCAGTTTCTCTGTCTGAGTCTCTAGGGCAGGAAAGGGAGGAAGACCCACGGTTCCGAGAGTGGTTTGTTTCTTGATAAATAGCTTACGATTCCTTTCCCAAAAAGCACTTTCAGGACGGCAGAATTTTCCCTTCACTACAGCTGCTGGAAAGAGAAGGTCCGGACAGAGGCGTCTGAGCAAACATGGTGAGCTTGGTTGGGAGGCATGTTATCAAGGGTGCACAGCGGGGAGCATTCCTTTGGTGTCCCTTTCCTTCCTGCACAGCACTTCAGGCAGACACCACCGGGTGGTCAGAGGTGAACTTTACTTACAAATTTCGGCCTCATAGCTTCAGCCAAGTGGTTTGCAGTGCACATATTTTGGCTAAGACGATCACTAGCTTCCAGTTCCATCCCTGGATTCACGGTAGTGCAGCTGGTTTGCAGGCGTTCCCTTTCCAGGTGCCTTCTGCCAGGACCTCATAGTCTAATCTGTGATGTTCGGTGGTTTCTGTTCTACTACGAGCGAGTCACGTGTGTGGAGGATTTGACTTCCTTACGAATTGCAAATGAACAGATGCAACAACTGATCCACGGGAGGTAAAGTAAATGGTAAAAACACGTGTTACTTTGACAAGGCAGATGTAGAAATAGAACTGAGTCTCACATGTGCATTTGTGTCTGAGAGCTGGGAGTAGAGACCTGGGATGTGCAGAAAAGTTTATGTGGAAAAACCAACTGATTTAAACCCTCATTTTAAAAATTAATTAATTTATTTTATTCAGTTACAATTGTCTGGATTATCTCCTGTTCGCTCCCCCACCCCGGGCAAGTCCCACCTCACTACTCCCCTCTAACCTCCCCTTTAAATTTATCCTTGTGTCCTATATAGTAGCTCCTATAGAGCACTGTCCCCCCTATGGCGTCCCAATGCCCTGTGGCTACTGTTACAATGTTCTTAATTTCAATATCTCTGGTTATATTTTGTTTGCTTTTTCTTTTCTTGATTATGTTCCAGTTCAACGTGAGATCCTCTGCACCCCAATGTTCATAGCAACACAATTTACAATAACCAAGTACTGGAAGTAACTTAAGTGTCCATCAGTTAATGAGAGGATCCAAAAAGTATGGTACTTTTAGACAATGGAATTTTACGCAGGGGAGAGAAAGGAGAAGCTAATACCCTGTGCAATGGCATGGGTGAAAGTTGTGGGCACTATGCTAAGTGAAATAAGGCAGGTGTTGAGGGAGAAATACTATTTAGCGCCCCTCGCCTGCACCGCTTTTTCTTTTCTTTTCTTTTTTTTTTTTTTTTTGCGAATTTTATAGGATTAATGCTGACAGCAAAGGGTAACCAATCTCCTGAGTGGAATTAAAGGCTCAATGAAGAGTCAAAGAGTCTGGCTACATGAATTATATGTTAAGGGTAATGTGTCTAATTATATTTTCCAAATGATCTTAAGTAATCCATGCATTTTGAAAGGATATCTACCATTTGAAATGGACACTAAAGACTGCAAAATAGGCACGTGTGGAATCCAATGAGTTCTATAACCTAACAAAAATGTAGAAACAGGGATGATACACGAAACAGAACGAGGGTTGTCGCAAGGGAAGCGGCTGGGTGAATGGAAGAAGAAGGTGAAGGGATTACTGGAAGGACAGCTGTTCAGGATCCTTGGACACGGATCACAATGGGGGGGTGGCCAGAGGGAAGAGGAGCGGCAGCTGGGTGCAGGAGAGCAAAGGGGGAAGAGGTGTGAACAACTGTATTAGCAGAAACAACCCCCAAAATGTACATTAAAAACTAGTCCCTTCAAAACAACTTGGCCAATAATTGGCAGTGTTCCCTTCCCTCCTCACTAAACCCACCACAGAACTCTACCCACAGGAAGAACACATTGTGTCCTGGCTCCCGTTCCTGTGTCATGCTCTGAAATATTCCGAGAAGGTATTTCCGGGACATTGTCCGCACAGTTCCTGGATCTCCACTGAGAATTTGGCTTATTCAGGTAACTGGGCCACAGTCACTGGCAAAATGGGTCAGTTCACTGAGTTCCTTGTGGAGGCCAGGTAATGGAATCAAAGTACCTTGGAAGAAAGTGTAGCACTTCTGCTCTGAGTGAATGAGATTCCGATGTAAATACACATCATCCATGGCGATGAGAGAGGCAATTGTGAGAAGCAACTATGACTGCTGGGAACTATGCTGTGACTCCAAGGGGAGAAACAGTGTTAACACTCCATTTATCAAAATTTCAGTGTACTTGATGGTTTCATGAATGGTAATAATATTGCAAAAGAAAGGATAGATCAGGTCCTTGGAGTCTTATCCATTGACTGAGAGTATAATTCAAATCGTATCTACCAGGTAACCCACTTTAGAATCTAAGCACATGCTTTCTATGAGAGAACTAAGGGAATGATATATACAAACGTACATAATTCTTTCTATACGTCTACACATGCATTCTTTCAGAAAGAAATTAACATTATTTTGAAAAAGAATTGTATGTATCATGTGCATAGAAAACATGGAGAAAAACATTTTTTACACTCACCTCCTGACTGGAAATATTTCTCATCGAATGGAAATGTGTGTTTTTCAAGGGAGGGAACAGGAGGAAATGAGGAAACAACACTGGAAAAAAGTTTGTTCCTCTGCAGCCATATTTAATGTTTCCATTCGTTATTATATATGAAATAATAGAGAATGCTTGAATATCACTTGCAAACTGAGAACTGACTTTCTTTTAACTTTCAAACTGAAAGACATTCGGTGAAATATAAACTTACCATGAGGAGAAATATCTGGGGATAGGAGAAGAAATATATTTGTATGCAGTTTTCCTTTCTCACACGTGACAAAACAGACAGACGTGACATTTGTTCCGTCCTGGGATTCAGCGAAAGGCAAATGCCCATTAGGTCTGATTCTATATTTCACCAATTGCGTGGATATCCAAGACATTATCGTCACAATATTGATTCCAGTATGGCAGTGGTAAATGTTACGTGTGTCATCCCGAGCTGTGCTGAGTCAGTCCATGTTAGATTTACTCCGAGGAAACGTCATTGCTAGAAAATGTACATTTTCCCTTTCCACAGACAAGTGCTTGACAAGAAACAGTCTGGCTAGTACGACAGCAGCAAGTGAATGACTGGGTCTTTCGTCCTGAGCAGCTATGAAGACGAACCTATTGTTCACTTGATGTACACAGCATCACAGTACCTCTTCAATAGGCATATTTCATGTGGGAACATGGAGATAAGGCCTCAATCGAAGGATTTTGTAAAAATAAAACACTTGTTAAACGCCTGAGCCCTTGTTTTGGGTATGATAATTGAATGTCATCTCTGTTCTTGATTTTGTCAGAAAAGGACAGGCTACCCTTTACATTCTTGACATCTTTTCAGGATTAGGAAGTAAGCCTCCAATTCTGCTCTTCTCATCACTGTGCTTGCACCTGGTATGACCATTCTTGTCTTCAACCATTGTTTTCCTTCTTGGAAACAGTCTCTGGAGGCTACTCTCATTGTCACTTCCGTCTTAGAGCAGACCGGAGACTAGGCAGGGAATGTCTTAAAATGGGATAGTACAGGGAACCGAATGAAGGCTTCTGTCTTCCATATTACGAAACCACTTAGCTAGGGTGACTTAACACACAGAATCCTAAGGAAGATTCAATAGAATAATAAACTTCTCCTTTATTACTCCCTCCAGTCATATTAACAATATTACACATCACATTTTTTTAACCGTTTGGGGTTTGTTAGAGACAGAAACATCAATCTGAGAGTGAAGCATCAATCATTGCCTCTCATTCACAGCCCACGTGGGGACCGAACCTGCATCCAGGGCACGTGCCCTATGGCAATCAAACCAGCACCTTCTGACTGTGTAGGGGGACACAAAACCGATGTAGCCACACCTGGGAGGGCTAAATATCCCTTACATCTACGCTATGGTGAAGAAAAGTAGGGCTTTGGAGGCACCCGGGACTGCCTTCATCACAGTCTCGTGATGCAGCTTTGAATAATTTTGTATCTCTTTGAGCCTCAAGTTTCTGATTGGCAAAATAAAATAAATTATACTTCGTCCAAGAAATGGTTTTGAAGTCTCAGTGAGAAAATGTTATTTGGAAACAGTAACTATCCACCCAATAATTCTAGGCTTTATGGAAATAGTAATAAATATTTCCTCCCTCAACAAATTGCAGTACCATTGGAAAGACACTAGAGTCACCTCTGGCGAAGACACAGGCATACGTAGATGCCCTTTCCCTCCTCACACAGCCAAAGCAAGGAGAGCAATGAATTTAAAAACAAAAACCAGCCAGAAACTGGCAGAAAATGGAACTGGATGAGAGTCCAACAACCAAGGAGTTACAGACTAAACATTCACACAGACCAGTAGGAGGGGTAGAAGCGGCAAGTAGGGGTGGAGAGGACTCGCAGCAGGAAGGTGGCTGGAGAACTGGGACGGGAGAGGCGGCCCTGGCAGACAGGTGGCTGGTGGACCAGGCAAGGCAGCAGCTCCAGAGCGAGGGGTAGCATATTTGCTAGCAGATCAATGGAGATGAACAACGGTGGAGCGAAATGGACGACGCAAGCCAGGGCTCCAGCGCAGCTAAATAAAACCTCAAACCTCTGCTGGGAAACACCTGAGGGGTTTGCAGCAGCACAGAACACTCTCAGCCTCACAGGAGAGTTCCTTGGAGAGACACACAGAGTCCGAAAACGTATACAAAACCACTCCCCTGAGAATCAGCTTCACATGGGACTGTTTTGATTGTGGGTAGTAGGGGAAGTGACTGAAAGCCAGCAGAGAGCTAGGCAAGCAGCATCGTTCCCTGTCACACCCCTCCCCAAAATACGGCTCACAGCACGGCCAGGTGGGCTGCCCTAATGAAACCCTAAGGCTCTGCCCATTACCACATAAGAGGCACTCTGAAACAAACAACCAAAAACACATGGCCCAAATGAAAGAAGAGATCAAAGCTCCGACAAAAATGCAGGTAAGTGATGAAGGGTTAGCCAACCCATCAGAGGCACAGTTCCAAATGCTGGTCATTGTGATGCTCAGCAATTGGCTGAGTATGGTCACAACATAGAGGAACAAGTGCAGCCTAGGAAAAGTGAAATAGAGGAACATGTTCAGGGAACCAACACGGACGGGAAGGAAAGCGGGACTGAGACGAACAGTTTGGAGCAGAAGGAAGAAAAACACATTCAACCAGAACAGAATGAAGAAACAACGATTCAAATCATTGAGGAGAGTCTTAGGAACCTCCAGGGTAATTCTAAGTGGTCCAACATCCAAATCATAGTGGTGGCAGGAGGACAAGAGGAAGAACAAGAAATGGAGACATTCTTTGAAAAGTGAATGAAGGACAACTTCCCCTATCTGGCACAAGAAACAGCCTTCCAGGAAGTCCAGGAAGCCCAGAGAGTCCCAAGGCAGTTGGACCCAAAGAGGAACAACCAAGGCACAGCACAATTACATTGCCCGAGATTAAAGATAAGGAGAGAATCTGAGAAGCTGCAAGAGATAAGGAGACAGTTACCTACAAAGGAATTCCCAAAAGATTGTCAGCTGATTTCTCAACAGAAACATTGGAGGCAAGAAAGGGCTGGGAAGAAGTATCCCAAGTGATGAAATGCAAGGAACTCCATCCAAGATTGTTCTATCCAGCAAAGCTGTCTTTTCGAACGCTCGGGCAGATAAAGTGCTGCCCAGACAAGTTCAATTTAAAGGAGTTCATCATCTCCAAGCCCTTATTATATGAAAAGATACAGAAAGTTGCCTAAGGAAAAAGAAGGTAAAAAAAAAAAAATGCGAATAAAATGGCAGCAAAGTCACATCTATCAACAACCTAACCTTAAAAGCAAAAATAAAAACACACTACGCAGACAATTCCAACAGGAACTGAATGGCAGAAATGGAGGTAATATGGAGGGTTATTAGCGGGAGGGGGTGGACCGACAACGGGGGAAAAGGTACAGGGAATAAGAAACATTAATGATAGGAGCAAAATAGACCGGAGGAGGTAAGGGTGGTATAGGAAGAGGAATGGGAATGACATTATTGATACAGGAAAACAAAGGCAGCGATGACACAATACCCCTGGTTATTTTTCTTCTATGACTGTGTTCTGTCTTCCTCACTGGTTTCCACTCTTTCTATTCCTAACTCTAGGCTCTCATCAAAGTCAGGTTTTTCTTTTGTTTTAACTTCAAAACTTAATTTTTATTTTTTAGCCATAAAACACGATTTTCATAAAACCCTTCTACTAGGTTAAATTTTTAATAGATATTGATTTAATTTTATGTTTATTCAGTTATAATTGACTGCATTTCCTCCCCATCCCTGCACCTCACCCTAGCCAGTCCCACCTCCCCCAGACACCTCAAAACTCCCCTTTGATTTTCTCCTTGTGCATTTTAGAGTAGTAGATCCTGTAGACCACTCTCCCCTCTATCCCCTCCCTCTTCCCCTCTGACTATTGTACCATTGTTCTTAAAGTCCTATGTGTCTGTTTCTATTTTGTTTCCTTTTTTCCTCAGTTGATTATGTTGTCCTTAAAGGTGAGATCATTTGGTATTTCTCCCTCACAGCCTGGCGCATTTCACTTAACCTAATGCTGTCCAGTTCCATCCATACCATTGCAAAGTGTATCAGCTCCTTCTTTCTCTCTTCGGTGCAGATTTCCATTGTGTAAATGTACCATAGTTTTTGGATCCACTCGTTAGCTAATGGGCACCTAGGTAGCCTCCAGCACTGGGCTATTGTAAATCGTGGTGCTATGGACATTGGGGTGCACAGGTTCTCTGGCATTGGTGTTTCAGTGTTCTAAGGGTACAATCCCAGCAGTGGAATTTCTGGGTCAAACGGCTTTTCCATTTTTAGTTTGCAGAGGAAATTCCATACAGTTCTCCACAGTGGCCGCACCAGTCTGCATTCGCACCAACAATGTCCTGGTTGTCCCTTTTCTCCTCATCCTCTCCGACATCCGTGTCTTCCTTTGTTTATGTTGGCCACTCCGGCTGTTGTGAGATGGAACCTCATTGTGGTTTAATTTTATAAACGAAGAACACAGTAGAAGGAATCAAAAGCAGGATCGGGGGAGCTGAGGACCGCCTCAACAAATTCACTTTTCTCTATACTTTCTTTCGAGTATTTATCGTTATTGTTCCTTTATTCGTGCAAGGGGTTTTCTATTACTCATCCATGCAGACTAGGATTATTGGGATTGTATTATGCGGTGGAGATTGCTGCTAAAATGCCTTGGAGAAAGACGACAAAGGTAAATTAGGCAGGGTCTCAGGCCTCAGAAAATGTGCAGCCCAGTGTGGCTCCGATGTTTAACGCCTCCTGCGGTCTTCTATTGCATACTATAACGTGTTCATTGGATGTTTCTTAAAGTCATTGGACAATAAGAAGCAGAGTCGTCTTCTATTTAAAAAACTAGTGGCAATCCCGTGTCACGCAAATGAATCAGAGCAATTATTATTGTCCCAAGTTCAAGGATCATAAATTCGAAGTCCATCTGCCTTTTCTCCCACTGCCATCTTTACACGTATTACAAGATTTTGATCCATCTTCCCCAAAGTGTCTTTATCCTTCATCTCTTCCCTTGCCATTCTACTGCTAAAACTGCAGTTCCAAAGTAGTAGGAACATGTCAGCGATGGTCTCTACGTGACCCATCTGTCCTTGATTAAAGAATTTTGTATGAGAGACACTGGGGTAGGGTTGAGGGATGGGGAGACATGCAGAAAATTGTAAGTGAATTTTTTTTTTTCAGAGAGACCCTGAAATAAAACCCAACAGCCAGAAGCAAGAGGGAGTTGCGGGGAGATAATGAGGGTGGGGAAGGGGGCAGGGGTATCAGGAACATGTATACGGAGATGTGGACAGAGCCAAAAGTGATGGGAAGATGGAGGATCGAACATGGGGATGGGTCTGGAGGGAGGCAGTGGGGACTCACCGGAGTTAGAGGTGGTTTTGTGGGAGGTAGTATGGTCAAAGAGAAATGAAAAGTCTTTGCATTGAATAATGTTTTCCTATATGAATATTTGAAAAAATCCTCTGTTCTTATCTGTACCTGAAGCCTAACATTTAACTTGTTAATGTGCATGTCCCTGTTCATATTTTGTTTCCTTTTTTCCTCAGTTGATGATGTTGTACTTAAAGGTGAGATCATTTGGTATCTCTCCGTCACAGCCTGGCACATTTCACTTAGCATGATGGTGTCCACTTCCATCCATAGCATTGCATGGTTGTCTCTAAAAGACTCCCACCACATCATCCCTATGAGGAGCCTTGGGAACTATGTCGTCTAACAACCTACTTTCACAGATAACAGGTCTTGGAAGTTAATTGATTGGTGTGTGCTCTGTTACTATGAGCACGATTGTCTCAGTTACATCTAACTGCTTTGTATGTCCATAGAGTCCTTGCAGTTTGGCTTCCTTTGCAAACTATTTAAGATGTGTGAGTATGTACGCTCATGTATGCTTGTGTATTCCTTTGGTTTGGGGTTTGCATTTCAATGAAAATTAATTGCTGATTCTTACCTGATGAATTCATTGGTTCTGAATCAGGTTTATGCTTCAGACCACACTTACCATTTTGTTCATCCTAAGATCTTTTCTCTGAATTAAACCTCGTAGTATAAGACAGACTTCTCGAACTTCTCCTTAGTACCCCCAGCCTATTACTGTGGTTTGGAAAGTGTTTCACTTACTGAAACAGGACCCTGGATTGTAAGAAGCGTTGCTAGTATAGTCAGCGTTTTCTCAAGGCTTGGAAAGTGAAATGTTATGCTTCTGTAGATTATAAAGTTGAAATGTATATTTCCTAGGCTTTGGCCCTTTACACATTCCTTCTATGAATATTCAAGAGTCTCTCCATGTATCTACAAGTTGACGTAACAAGGAAGTGCTTACCCTTCAACGACCTCCCACGTTTGAAGCACTCTAGGAAGCAAGTCATTAGGTCTTATGTATTTATATACATGAAGAATATTCAAATGATCTTTGACTAGGGCTTCCCAGAGAGTACCAACCCAGTATGTGTTATATATCACATTATAAGGAGCTGGCACCAATACTTATAAATTGTAGAAGAAATACAACGGTCCTATATAAATTTTGTCTTTTTCATGTGACTGTCTTGACGTGATAACTTTGCATGTTTTTTGACATATATTTTTCGTCTCTGTCATGAATGAGTATTGTGCATACGCTGTATTTCTTCCCTGAAAAAAAGCGCTCTACTGTTCATTTTTTCTGGAGTATGAACTGCTATCTAGGGATATTTCTCTGGCCTTCTCTGAATTCTTTTTTCCCCGTAGTAACGCATACGATAGGATCAGGAAATGTCAAAAGGAAGAACAATGCCATTTTCCACCAATGTTTATGGAAAGATGTGAAAACTGTGAGCAGGGTTAATGACGGTCTTTCTTAATGAATGGAAAAAATCTAGAGTAATGATTTTAAAAATATTGGTCTTTAATATTTATGGGCTGTTGTTTATTTCATCAAAAATATTTCACACTTTACTTTTGGAGTCCCTGATTCTACCATTTCCATTAAGTACGTGAAGTTTCTCTACACAAAACCACCTACACCTGGAAAAATACCCTACTTCATTTGGTTTCAAAGGGTCCCATGAAAAATGTAGGTTAATGTCAAGACTACTTCACCATACAGGAAGCCTACTGTGTCTACATATATTTGCTTCTCATCGTTAATGGAAGGAGTGAATTAATTTTTTCTTCCCTAGAGTGTACAATTTATTTTGTCCAATGATTTATTAATCCTAGAAGTTGGTTCTATGGGGTTGACACCCATGGTTCATGATTCCTTATGGATATGTTACAGCTTCACCTTAGAGTGGAGAGCAGCTTTACCACTTGTCATTATTTTTTTACTCACTTTGTGGTATGAGAGACAGTTTTTATCCTTTCTGATATTTACCAAAGTCCATATTTTCAAGTTTCCGATAATCAATACATCTATTGTCATTACAGAGAACATGCTTGGGACTGTTATTGTTGCAAAATACACTTTGAATTGGGTCTTCTCTGCTTAGAGTACTCTTCATTTTCTCCGGTTTTTAGAGGTAACCGCATGCCCTTTTACAATTTCATGAAGCAGAAGTAATTAAGGCCAAACTGACGGAATTTTAAATATGTCCAATTCATCTAGCAGGAAAGAACCACCAAAGGTAGTCGAAGCTATGTCTTCCATTTTAAGTAATGACGTGAGTGTGTCTAAAAAAATACAAGAAGGGGGGAGTTGTTAAAAGTCAGAAGATAGTTGTAAACATCCTTCATTACATCCCAAGTACAGAGGAAACCAGCAGTTCCAGAAAGGAAGAAAAATATCTACAGACTAGTTTTATGGAAGGGCATTTGAACTAAACCAAGAAAGGACTGCAGGGTGGAGACAAGGTGACGCGCTTACCCTTACAGAGCAAAATACTGTCACGCAAAGGAAAAAGTTAAGCTAGTATGCAGAAGCTAGATGCGTGATACTATTCTGGATTTAACGTAGCATGCGAAGGCCATGGTTCACATCATTTTTCCAAGTGTGAAAGCGACACAGACAGACTCTTACCTCACAGACACTAAATGCTTTCCCCTGACACGGTTTGTTCACTGGTGTCTTAACCTTCCTGGGACATCTGAAGGTTTCCTTGTCATATTCAGCAACGGATCTCACAGTAGAATGTGCGCCACACATCGCAAGGCTCCTAAACTCTCTCAGGCTCTGTACCTGTGCTGCATTTTAATGCGATCTCGTGCTACATTCTGCATCACTAAATCTGCCACACCAACCAAGTTGTATTCTCTTTCGCCGTGCCTTAGCATGACTGCCTTCTAAATATGAACTTGGAGTGAACATGACTTCACCTTGACATCATGCTTTCTTTCCTTCAAATAATTTCAGTGCTTACCCAGTTTCAATTAACGGCATAACATCTGTTAAGGTCGTATTCTTCATCAAGGACATTTTTTAAGTCGGTGAAACATATGTTTTACATATATTGTGTTATGCACACACATTTCCCTACTCTGGCTTGACAGTAGATTGGGAGAGGAAGAATTAAAGGATATAAGAACTAATTCTAACAAGGGAAATCATTGTTACTTGCCCCTTCAATATTCACCATCACCACTTCCCTTCTTTATTGCTGTCAGAAGGCATGTTTTTCGTGGGGAAAGCACTTTAAAAGTCTTCAGCACCGAGTTGCATTTTATCTATCCCAATCAGGGCCAAGTGTTTCTCACTTTCATGGTCTGCATTATAGATGTGAGGGGCCATGTGATCCCGGTCTGCAACTCAGGGCACAGAACCCAGTCTGCCAGGGTCACCTTTGGAAAAACTGTTTCTTTATCCGTTAAAAAGGAAAGCCAAGGTGCCACCACTTTCTTGACTCCCATTCGACAGCATGGAATGCTGATGGTGTATGTGGGTTAGAACAGCCATCTTGAGACCTGTAGGGAAGCCAAGGGACCACAACCAGTACAGTTAAGCCACGTGAGAAGTGTCAACAGCAGCTTTGTAGTTGCTTCCCCTTATTGTCGGCCAAAAAGGAAAACTATGCCACCTACTGAAGCATTAATTGTCTGCATCAGTTTGCTTATTACTCCCACAAAAGGGATTGAAAATGGAGCCATGCAGCATGTTTTGTAAACAAAACACTTTAGTTAGGTTTCGTCTCAAGAAGAAGCAAAGCATAAATCTCATGGATTAAAGCAAACACATATCTCTCACTTCTGAGTCTTCAGTTTAAGTATGATTTTTTCGAGTCTCCTCATCTTGTCTTGGCTTGAATTTTGGTGGAAGGTAGAACTTGGGATTGAATGAGGTGTTTCCTCTGAGGGAAGGCAAGAATGAATGTGTATCCATTCAATAGAACATTTCTTGTGTAGGCAGCTGTCCCAAGTTAATGAGGAGTGACCGTAATTAGCGTTTCTTGGACGTTTACACATCACGTTCTCCTCTTGCCAATCATTGAGAACGTCACATAGCCAAGGTCAACATCATAGCAGGGAAATACGTTCTCGCAGCGGTAAGGGGTAAAGTGGAGAGGGAGCATTTTCTCTGAATAAAATTTACAACACAAAATGTTAACTCTGGGATTATGGTGTTGCATAATTGGTTATATTCACTTTTATCGCTACTAAATTCAATATTATTACATGAAAAGATATTTATCTCACTATTTGTTTTGAAGGATTTCAGTTACTCGTCTTTAGAGAGAGGAAGTGAGGGAGAGAAACACCAAGGCATGGTGGCCTCTCAGGCGCCCCCTAGTGAGGACACAGCCCACAACCCAGCCATGTGCCTTGACTAGGAATTGAACACCTAACCCTTTGCAAAATGCATTTCCTTCCTGGAAATGGTCATGCTTTCTGTCGCATCAGGCCTTTCACATCTGCTTATTCCCCTGGCTCCGTTATGATCTGCCATTATTCCTACCCGCCCTTTTCCCATCTGAAAGCCTGCTTACCCTCCGCCCCCCATGAACTGACAGTGCTCATGCCTGACTCAGCTCAGATAGAAGTCCCTCTGAAGAGTCACCTTTCATCCTTGTCTTTCCAGTAGCCCGGGATCCACAAATATGTTTTTATTGCTGTATATATAGCGTGCGATGTTAATGATGTAAATACATGTCAATGTATTTCCCTCTTCCTGTATCAGACCACGAATGCCTTTGACTCAGAGATCATATCGTATTTATGTTTACACCTAACATAGAACACACAACCTTGATCAGTAAATTAGTGGTGATCACTACAGGAATTAAATGCATCTAAATCTCACTCTCCCGCGAGTGCTGGGACCAAGAGTAAAAATCCTTGAGCCCTCCACCATTTCTCCACACGTTATATAGGTTCCAAGAAATTCAGCCAATGACATTGGGTTGAAAGAGATGTCCCAAACAGTTCAATGAAACTCCCAGTGTTGCAGAAGAGCAGCCATGGCTCCACAGGGGGTATCTAAGGAGATTAATGGTGTGCATAGAAGCTTCTGGTCATTTTGAACATCTACTGGTGGAGCTAAGCTACTCTTCCCTGCCCCTGGCATTTCACACTGCAGTCAGCAGCACAGATGGGGAGTAAATATGCTGAGAATCTTGAGGAGAGTGGCCAAAATACGTTGCCCTTCAGGACACTCTGACACTTGTTGTTTTCTCGTGAAATCTCACCCCTATGCATTTGTCATGTGTGAGAAACAAGCTCTTGATTCTGACCACAAACTCCTGAAGTATCTCCTAGGAGCTGGCGTTAAGTCCTGCACTTCAACTTGGAAACGCGGTGTGCCCAGGAGAACAGCGATCAGCAGGGTGACCAGGAGCGAAAAGACAGCCAAGACTGTAGTGCATTTTCCTGTGTAATCCTCCCTTTGTGGTAAAATATCCCAGGGGCTCCCTTTCTTGATATGCTTCCTTTGTCTTTACAGAGGATTAGAACCATTTGTTTCATACAAGTTCACTATTTACTTGTTTGTTTCTCTGTTTATTTCTTTATTGCATACAAAACTCTAATATGTTGCTACACTATTATTCCTATAAAATTGTTGCTATACTAATACTCCCTGTGATGGAGGCCATCTGTCTCCCCTGGCCACGCGCCCACTGAGTTGCTGATTGGTCAGCTGTCCCTTGTGACGTCACAGTGCATATTCCCTCCTGCCATGGGAACACAGGGTCCCTTGGGGCCGGCCAGCAGGAACTGTTGGGGCAGGCCTTCAGGAGCGGCTGGTCCTGTGGCAGGAAGGCGGAGTATCCCCGCAGGCAGCGCAGCCTTGGGCTATAGGCTCTGAGCAGCAGACAGCAGTGGAGGACAAGGAGATGGAAGAGCCAGGGGTGGAGGAGCAAGAGGTGCAGGAGGAGGAGGTGCAGGAGCCTAGGATTGAGGAGCCAGGGAACAGCGTCGCACAGGTGAGCAGTAGCCTCTCAGGTCCTGCTGTTCCAAGTGAGTCCCCAACTCTCCCTGCCCCCCGCCCCCACCATACACGCCACAGCCAGGTTCCAACTTCTTACCCGCCGACCTGGGGGGTGGCTGACCCTCCAACCATCTTCCCCAGAAGCCACGCCCGCCCTAACCCATGGTCCCCCTCACCCGTGGTTCCCCCTTGGTCCCTGTCAGGATATCCAGTCCATCCCCGCTGTCTGGGACACATCCACGGCGCTGAGGCGACTGCACAAGGAACTGGCGAACATCACGATCGATCCCCCGCCCATGTGCTCTGCAGGGCCAGTGGATGACAACATGTTCCAATGGAAGGGGACCATCATGGGACCCCCGGACAGCCCCTATGAGGGAGGGGTGTTCTGCCTAAACATACAATTCCCTCGAAATTACCCCTTCAGGCCTCCGGCGATTTCCTTCACCACCCCGATCTACCACCCCAATATCAACCGAAAGGGATATATCTGTGTCGATATTCTCAGGTCCCAGTGGTCTCCTATAATGACCATATCCAAACTCTTGCTGTCCATCAGCTCCTTGCTATGTGACCCCAACCCCAACCATGCCTTTGTTCCATCCATTGGGAGAATGTACCTAAAGGACAGGAAGGCATATGATACCATGGCGCGAGCTTGGACCAAGAAGTATGCTATGTGAGGGATAGGCAAATGATAACCCCTCACCTCAATAAAACACCTGGCTGTTGAATGGGCTCTTCTTTGATTGCTTTCTGGGAGGAATCCTTTCCCTTCTCACATCTGCCTATGAGGGTGTGTGGAGGCCTAGTGGGAAGCAGTGTTTGGGGGAAGGGCAAGGTTGGGAGACGGGGTATTTTGAGAGAGGATAGTAGTAATAAATATTTGACTGAAACACTTCTTTCCTGCTTCAGGATGGGAAAGCAAGAACAAGGGGGTGGTGGGATTAGCAGGCGTCCTTTAGCACGCCCAAGGTGGGGGAAACACTGGATGAAGAATAGGAAGATCATTAGGTATCTGGTTCATACTGAGGTACCTGTGTCTTCAGGGTTTTTGCTTGGACCGACATGGAAGGTAAGCCACAGCCTCTTCTTTCAGGCCCACATTTAACTGTAGAAACATTAAGTGGATGAGGAGATGTCACAAAAGAAAACGAAGTCTTTTCTTCCAAGAATTCTCCACCCCCCCACACTACACTGCCCGCCTTTTTGACCCGTCTGCCACCCTCCACTGTCTGGGCTATATTCCCATTCTCAGGTCATGCTTATTGACAATAGAACACTTGTACAGGCTGCCCAAGTGCCCATGAGTAGATGAGTGGATAAAAGAACTGTGGTATGTGCACACAATGGAATAAATAGTACATGGAAATCTGTCCCTTTGTGACAGTGTGGATGGACCTGAAAAACCTTAGGCTCCGTGAAATAAGCCAGTCAGAGGACGACAAATAAATACCATAGGATCTCTGTCATAAGGAGCATCTAATGAACAAACTGAAGTAACAAGGAAAATGGGGAGAGGCTCCTAGAGAGCTGGCAGCCAGCTGTCAGAGGGGGTATGGGGTGCAGGCTAGGTGGGAAACCGGAAGGGAGTAAGAAAAGACCTTCCCAGATAACAGTATGGAGAAGACCAAGGGAAAAGGGGTGGGGCGGTGCAATAGAAGGGCGTGAAGGGGGACAGCGGGTGCTGCCAGAAGCAGACTTGAATGGGGTGGTGAACACACAATACAATATGCAAAGGATGAAGTGTAGACTCCCACGCTGCAAACCTGCATAATTTCACTCACCTGTGTCACCCCCCAGTAAGTGCAATTAAAAAATAACAGGATAGGAAAGTTTCCTTTCTTTGTGTAAATCTTTTCTCTATGAAAGAGTGTCCTCAATCCGTTGTCAGTGGAGCACTCCTGCGACTGAGCAGCAGTTTGGGTCCTGCTGCCTGCCTGCTAGGCTAAGTGTTAGAGGCAAAGGTTGGGTGGTGAAGGAAAGGGGTTAGGAACACCAGGAAGACAGACGAGAGAGACGCCAATGAAAACCACAATGAGATATAAACTCACAAGGTGAAAATGGCCATCATTGGATACATCTAATCGCCACAAATGCTGGCAGGGTTTGAAAACAAAGGCAACCATTTTGCCCTGTGGGTGGGAATGCAGAATGGGGAAGTCACGGTGGAAAACATGTTTGCATTTCTTCAGGTAATGGAACTGCCTGTTGGTCCATCAATTCCATTGGTGTATTTATACCCTGAGAATCCACAAAGATGCGCCATGCTACAGGTCAACATTATAAATGAGTAAGAACAATTAAGTAATCAGCGCCAAGGAGTGAGAGGGTCAGAATTCAAAAGGCAAGAGTGGCTAAACTCAAATACCAGGTGTGCAGGGACTTTGAGCATCCACGTGAGAGAGGATTTAGAGCTATGTGAAAGGGGCAGATCCTGATGACCTGACTGACAGGAGAGATTTTCCAAATTCTGCTTTCATAACATTAGGGTGCTGATTCCTTGCAGGATTGCTCATTGGTGTCATGAGAAAGAGGCATCTAACAGCCTTTTCAGGACCTTGGGACCCTACAGGCAGTCTGTGTGGTCCCTTTTTGCACTCTATGTCTGAGTGAGGCCATCTTTTCATCATTTCCTTCTACCAAAACAATATCTTCCAGTAGTTTGTAGAAAGGAGCAGACATACGAATGCCTCTGTCTTCCTTAAGCTGGCAAATAAAGAGATTTGCAGAAATAGAAAAAAACAAAAACAAAAACAAAAACCGAAAAACCCAGGACACTACACTCATTAAACGTAGGTATTATTAATATATGCTGTTTACAATTTAATAAGAATCCATGGACATATAAGTAAATCTCTTTCCATGCATTAAATATATGCAAAGATAGATTGGGATAAACTACTGTGGGGGCTGAAAATGTTTAATGCTTTTCCTTCCTCCTTTTAAGTTCTTCAGGCTGGGCTAATAACCAAATTGATAGAGGTGGGCTGATAGGAGAAAATGCAAGTTCAATAGACGTTCATGGGTAATTCACACTAGCATGACACATCCACGGGAATTCCAAAGACAGTGAGACAACACCGGGTTGCTAGGACATTTTGGACAAAGAAGAAAAGGCAGGGTAACATGGTACTAGATTTTGAGGAATGCGAAAGAGTGATTTACAAGCAGTTGAGGAAGCGCCAAGCACACAGGCCAGGGCCTTAGTTCTGGGTGAATCCGCAACAATCGGACGCAGCAGGTACTCGGCTATGTGGACATGCCTTAAGCGGTCTACTCTTCACACTTAGTTCCATTAGGCTGAGGACATTCAGCAGTTTCTCTGTCTGAGTCTCTAGGGCAGGAAAGGGAGGAAGACCCACGGTTCCGAGAGTGGTTTGTTTCTTGATAAATAGCTTACGATTCCTTTCCCAAAAAGCACTTTCAGGACGGCAGAATTTTCCCTTCACTACAGCTGCTGGAAAGAGAAGGTCCGGACAGAGGCGTCTGAGCAAACATGGTGAGCTTGGTTGGGAGGCATGTTATCAAGGGTGCACAGCGGGGAGCATTCCTTTGGTGTCCCTTTCCTTCCTGCACAGCACTTCAGGCAGACACCACCGGGTGGTCAGAGGTGAACTTTACTTACAAATTTCGGCCTCATAGCTTCAGCCAAGTGGTTTGCAGTGCACATATTTTGGCTAAGACGATCACTAGCTTCCAGTTCCATCCCTGGATTCACGGTAGTGCAGCTGGTTTGCAGGCGTTCCCTTTCCAGGTGCCTTCTGCCAGGACCTCATAGTCTAATCTGTGATGTTCGGTGGTTTCTGTTCTACTACGAGCGAGTCACGTGTGTGGAGGATTTGACTTCCTTACGAATTGCAAATGAACAGATGCAACAACTGATCCACGGGAGGTAAAGTAAATGGTAAAAACACGTGTTACTTTGACAAGGCAGATGTAGAAATAGAACTGAGTCTCACATGTGCATTTGTGTCTGAGAGCTGGGAGTAGAGACCTGGGATGTGCAGAAAAGTTTATGTGGAAAAACCAACTGATTTAAACCCTCATTTTAAAAATTAATTAATTTATTTTATTCAGTTACAATTGTCTGGATTAGCTCCTGTTCGCTCCCCCACCCCGGGCAAGTCCCACCTCACTACTCCCCTCTAACCTCCCCTTTAAATTTATCCTTGTGTCCTATATAGTAGCTCCTATAGAGCACTGTCCCCCCTATGGCGTCCCAATGCCCTGTGGCTACTGTTACAATGTTCTTAATTTCAATATCTCTGGTTATATTTTGTTTGCTTTTTCTTTTCTTGATTATGTTCCAGTTCAACGTGAGATCCTCTGCACCCCAATGTTCATAGCAACACAATTTACAATAACCAAGTACTGGAAGTAACTTAAGTGCCCATCAGTTAATGAGAGGATCCAAAAAGTATGGTACTTTTAGACAATGGAATTTTACGCAGCGGAGAGAAAGGAGGAGCTAATACCCTGTGCAATGGCATGGGTGAAAGTTGTGGGCACTATGCTAAGTGAAATAAGGCAGGTGTTGAGGGAGAAATACTATTTAGCGCCCCTCGCCTGCACCGCTTTTTCTTTTCTTTTTTTTTTTTTTTTTTTTTTTTTTTTTTTTGCGAATTTTATAGGATTAATGCTGACAGCAAAGGGTAACCAATCTCCTGAGTGGAATTAAAGGCTCAATGAAGAGTCAAAGAGTCTGGCTACATGAATTATATGTTGAAGGGTAATGTGTCTAATTATACTTTCCAAATGATCTTAAGTAATCCATGCATTTTGAAAGGATATCTACCATTTGAAATGGACACTAAAGACTGCAAAATAGGCACGTGTGGAATCCAATGAGTTCTATAACCTAACAAAAATGTAGAAACAGGGATGATACACGAAACAGAACGAGGGTTGTCGCAAGGGAAGCGGCTGGGTGAATGGAAGAAGAAGGTGAAGGGATTACTGGAAGGACAGCTGTTCAGGATCCTTGGACACGGATCACAATGGGGGGGTGGCCAGAGGGAAGAGGAGCGGCAGCTGGGTGCAGGAGAGCAAAGGGGGAAGAGGTGTGAACAACTGTATTAGCAGAAACAACCCCCAAAATGTACATTAAAAACTAGTCCCTTCAAAACAACTTGGCCAATAATTGGCAGTGTTCCCTTCCCTCCTCACTAAACCCACCACAGAACTCTACCCACAGGAAGAACACATTGTGTCCTGGCTCCGGTTCCTGTGTCATGCTCTGAAATATTCCGAGAAGGTATTTCCGGGACATTGTCCGCACAGTTCCTGGATCTCCACTGAGAATTTGGCTTATTCAGGTACCTGGGCCACAGTCACTGGCAAAATGGGTCAGTTCACTGAGTTCCTTGTGGAGGCCAGGTAATGGAATCAAAGTACCTTGGAAGAAAGTGTAGCACTTCTGCTCTGAGTGAATGAGATTCCGATGTAAATACACATCATCCATGGCGATGAGAGAGGCAATTGTGAGAAGCAACTATGACTGCTGGGAACTATGCTGTGACTCCAAGGGGAGATACAGTGTTAACACTCCATTTATCAAAATTTCAGTGTACTTGATGGTTTCATGAATGGTAATAATATTGCAAAAGAAAGGATAGATCAGGTCCTTGGAGTCTTATCCATTGACTGAGAGTATAATTCAAATCGTATCTACCAGGTAACCCACTTTAGAATCTAAGCACATGCTTTCTATGAGAGAACTAAGGGAATGATATATACAAACGTACATAATTCTTTCTATACGTCTACACATGCATTCTTTCAGAAAGAAATTAACATTATTTTGAAAAAGAATTGTATGTATCATGTGCATAGAAAACATGGAGAAAAACATTTTTTACACTCACCTCCTGACTGGAAATATTTCTCATCGAATGGAAATGTGTGTTTTTCAAGGGAGGGAACAGGAGGAAATGAGGAAACAACACTGGAAAAAAGTTTGTTCCTCTGCAGCCATATTTAATGTTTCCATTCGTTATTATATATGAAATAATAGAGAATGCTTGAATATCACTTGCAAACTGAGAACTGACTTTCTTTTAACTTTCAAACTGAAAGACATTCGGTGAAATATAAACTTACCATGAGGAGAAATATCTGGGGATAGGAGAAGAAATATATTTGTATGCAGTTTTCCTTTCTCACACGTGACAAAACAGACAGACGTGACATTTGTTCCGTCCTGGGATTCAGCGAAAGGCAAATACCCATTAGGTCTGATTCTATATTTCACCAATTGCGTGGATATCCAAGACATTATCGTCACAATATTGATTCCAGTATGGCAGTGGTAAATGTTACGTGTGTCATCCCGAGCTGTGCTGAGTCAGTCCATGTTAGATTTACTCCGAGGAAACGTCATTGCTAGAAAATGTACATTTTCCCTTTCCACAGACAAGTGCTTGACAAGAAACAGTCTGGCTAGTACGACAGCAGCAAGTGAATGACTGGGTCTTTCGTCCTGAGCAGCTATGAAGTCGAACCTATTGTTCACTTGATGTACACAGCATCACAATAACTCTTCAATAGGCATATTTCATGTGGGAACATGGAGATAAGGCCTCAATCGAAGGATTTTGTAAAAATAAAACACTTGTTAAACGCCTGAGCCCTTGTTTTGGGTATGATAATTGAATGTCATCTCTGTTCTTGATTTTGTCAGAAAAGGACAGGCTACCCTTTACATTCTTGACATCTTTTCAGGATTAGGAAGTAAGCCTCCAATTCTGCTCTTCTCATCACTGTGCTTGCACCTGGTATGACCATTCTTGTCTTCAACCATTGTTTTCCTTCTTGGAAACAGTCTCTGGAGGCTACTCTCATTGTCACTTCCGTCTTAGAGCAGACAGGAGACTAGGCAGGGAATGTCTTAAAATGGGATAGTACAGGGAACCGAATGAAGGCTCCTGTCTTCCATATTACGAAACCACTTAGCTAGGGTTACTTAACACACAGAAAACTATGGAAGATTCAATAGAATAATAAACTTCTCCTTTATTACTCCCTCCAGTCATATTAACAATATTACACACCACATTTTTTTAACCGTTTGGGGTTTGTTAGAGACAGAAACATCAATCTGAGAGTGAAGCATCAATCATTGCCTCTCATTCACAGCCCACGTGGGGACCGAACCTGCATCCAGGGCACGTGCCCTATGGCAATCAAACCAGCACCTTCTGACTGTGTAGGGTGACACAAAACCGATGTAGCCACACCTGGGAGGGCTAAATATCCCTTACCTCTACGCTATGGTGAAGAAAAGTAGGGCTTTGGAGGCACCCGGGACTGCCTTCATCACAGTCTCGTGATGCAGCTTTGAATAATTTTGTATCTCTTTGAGCCTCAAGTTTCTGATTGGCAAAATAAAATAAATTATACTTCGTCCAAGAAATGGTTTTGAAGTCTCAGTGAGAAAATGTTATTTGGAAACAGTAACTATCCACCCAATAATTCTAGGCTTTATGGAAATAGTAATAAATATTTCCTCCCTCAACAATTTGCAGTACCATTGGAAAGACACTAGAGTCACCTCTGGCGAAGACACAGGCATACGTAGATGCCCTTTCCCTCCTCACACAGCCAAAACAAGGAGAGCAATGAATTTAAAAACAAAAACCAGCCAGAAACTGGCAGAAAATGGAACTGGATGAGAGTCCAACAACCAAGGAGTTACAGACTAAACATTCACACAGACCAGTAGGAGGGGTAGAAGCGGCAAGTAGGGGTGGAGAGGACTCGCAGCAGGAAGGTGGCTGGAGAACTGGGACGGGAGAGGCGGCCCTGGCAGACAGGTGGCTGGTGGACCAGGCAAGGCAGCAGCTCCAGAGCGAGGGGTAGCATATTTGCTAGCAGATCAATGGAGATGAACAACGGTGGAGCGAAATGGACGACGCAAGCCAGGGCTCCAGCGCAGCTAAATAAAACCTCAAACCTCTGCTGGGAAACACCTGAGGGGTTTGCAGCAGCACAGAACACTCTCAGCCTCACAGGAGAGTTCCTTGGAGAGACACACAGAGTCCGAGAACGTATACAAAACCACTCCCCTGAGAATCAGCTTCACATGGGACTGTTTTGATTGTGGGTAGTAGGGGAAGTGACTGAAAGCCAGCAGAGAGCTAGGCAAGCAGCATCGTTCCCTGTCACACCCCTCCCCAAAATACGGCTCACAGCACGGCCAGGTGGGCTGCCCTAATGAAACCCTAAGGCTCTGCCCATTACCACATAAGAGGCACTCTGAAACAAACAACCAAAAACACATGGCCCAAATGAAAGAAGAGATCAAAGCTCCGACAAAAATGCAGCTAAGTGATGAAGGGTTAGCCAACCTATCAGAGGCACAGTTCCAAATGCTGGTCGTTGTGATGCTCAGCAATTGGCTGAGTATGGTCACAACATAGAGGAACAAGTGCAGCCTAGGAAAAGTGAAATAGAGGAACATGTTCAGGGAACCAACACGGACGGGAAGGAAAGCGGGACTGAGACGAACAGTTTGGAGCAGAAGGAAGAAAAACACATTCAACCAGAACAGAATGAAGAAACAACAATTCAAATCACTGAGGAGAGTCTTAGGAACCTCCAGGGTAATTCTAAGTGGTCCAACATCCAAATCATAGTGGTGGCAGGAGGACAAGAGGAAGAACAAGAAATGGAGACATTCTTTGAAAAGTGAATGAAGGACAACTTCCCCTATCTGGCACAAGAAACAGCCTTCCAGGAAGTCCAGGAAGCCCAGAGAGTCCCAAGGCAGTTGGACCCAAAGAGGAACAACCAAGGCACAGCACAATTACATTGCCCGAGATTAAAGATAAGGAGAGAATCTGAGAAGCTGCAAGAGATAAGGAGACAGTTACCTACAAAGGAATTCCGAAAAGATTGTCAGCTGATTTCTCAACAGAAACATTGGAGGCAAGAAAGGGCTGGGAAGAAGTATCCCAAGTGATGAAATGCAAGGAACTCCATCCAAGATTGTTCTGTCCAGCAAAGCTGTCTTTTCGAACGCTCGGGCAGATAAAGTGCTGCCCAGACAAGTTCAATTTAAAGGAGTTCATCATCTCCAAGCCCTTATTATATGAAAAGATACAGAAAGTTGCCTAAGGAAAAAGAAGGTAAAAAAAAAAAATGCGAATAAAATGGCAGCAAAGTCACATCTATCAACAACCTAACCTTAAAAGCAAAAATAAAAACACACTACGCAGACAATTCCAACAGGAACTGAATGGCAGAAATGGAGGTAATATGGAGGGTTATTAGCGGGAGGGGGTGGACCGACAACGGGGGAAAAGGTACAGGGAATAAGAAACATTAATGATAGGAGCAAAATAGACCGGAGGAGGTAAGGGTGGTATAGGAAGAGGAATGGGAATGACATTATTGATACAGGAAAACAAAGGCAGCGATGACACAATACCCCTGGTTATTTTTCTTCTATGACTGTGTTCTGTCTTCCTCACTGGTTTCCACTCTTTCTATTCCTAACTCTAGGCTCTCATCAAAGTCAGGTTTTTCTTTTGTTTTAACTTCAAAACTTAATTTTTATTTTTTAGCCATAAAACACGATTTTCATAAAACCCTTCTACTAGGTTAAATTTTTAATAGATATTGATTTAATTTTATGTTTATTCAGTTATAATTGACTGCATTTCCTCCCCATCCCTGCACCTCACTCTACCCAGTCCCACCTCCCCCAGACACCTCAAAACTCCCCTTTGATTTTCTCCTTGTGCATTTTAGAGTAGTAGATCCTGTAGACCACTCTCCCCTCTATCCCCTCCCTCTTCCCCTCTGACTATTGTACCATTGTTCTTAAAGTCCTATGTGTCTGTTTCTATTTTGTTTCCTTTTTTCCTCAGTTGATTATGTTGTCCTTAAAGGTGAGATCATTTGGTATTTCTCCCTCACAGCCTGGCGCATTTCACTTAACCTAATGCTGTCCAGTTCCATCCATACCATTGCAAAGTGTATCAGCTCCTTCTTTCTCTCTTCGGTGCAGATTTCCATTGTGTAAATGTACCATAGTTTTCGGATCCACTCATTAGCTGATGGGCACCTAGGTAGCCTCCAGCACTGGGCTATTGTAAATCGTGGTGCTATGGACATTGGGGTGCACAGGTTCTCTGGCATTGGTGTTTCAGTGTTCTAAGGGTACAATCCCAGCAGTGGAATTTCTGGGTCAAACGGCTTTTCCATTTTTAGTTTGCAGAGGAAATTCCATACAGTTCTCCACAGTGGCCGCACCAGTCTGCATTCGCACCAACAATGTCCTGGTTATCCCTTTTCTCCTCATCCTCTCCGACATCCGTGTCTTGCTTTGTTTATGTTGGCCACTCCGGCTGTTGTGAGATGGAACCTCATTGTGGTTTAATTTTATAAACGAAGAACACAGTAGAAGGAATCAAAAGCAGGATCGGGGGAGCTGAGGACCGCCTCAACAAATTCACTTTTCTCTATACTTTCTTTCGAGTATTTATCGTTATTGTTCCTTTATTCGTGCAAGGGGTTTTCTATTACTCATCCATGCAGACTAGGATTATTGGGATTGTATTATGCGGTGGAGATTGCTGCTAAAATGCCTTGGAGAAAGACGACAAAGGTAAATTAGGCAGGGTCTCAGGCCTCAGAAAATGTGCAGCCCAGTGTAGCTCCGATGTTTAACGCCTCCTGCGGTCTTCTATTGCATACTATAACGTGTTCATTGGATGTTTCTTAAAGTCATTGGACAATAAGAAGCAGAGTCGTCTTCTATTTAAAAAACTAGTGGCAATCCCGTGTCACGCAATTGAATCAGAGCAATTATTATTGTCCCAAGTTCAAGGATCATAAATTCGAAGTCCATCTGCCTTTTCTCCCACTGCCATCTTTACACGTATTACAAGATTTTGATCCATCTTCCCCAAAGTGTCTTTATCCTTCATCTCTTCCCTTGCCATTCTACTGCTAAAACTGCAGTTCCAAAGTAGTAGGAACATGTCAGCGATGGTCTCTACGTGACCCATCTGTCCTTGATTAAAGAATTTTGTATGAGAGACACTGGGGTAGGGTTGAGGGATGGGGAGACATGCAGAAAATTGTAAGTGAATTTTTTTTTTCAGAGAGACCCTGAAATAAAACCCAACAGCCAGAAGCAAGAGGGAGTTGCGGGGAGATAATGAGGGTGGGGAAGGGGGCAGGGGTACCAGGAACATGTATACGGAGATGTGGACAGAGCCAAAAGTGATGGGAAGATGGAGGATCGAACATGGGGATGGGTCTGGAGGGAGGCAGTGGGGACTCACCGGAGTTAGAGGTGGTTTTGTGGGAGGTAGTATGGTCAAAGAGAAATGAAAAGTCTTTGCATTGAATAATGTTTTCCTATATGAATATTTGAAAACATCCTCTGTTCTTATCTGTACCTGAAGCCTAACATTTAACTTGTTAATGTGCATGTCCCTGTTCATATTTTGTTTCCTTTTTTCCTCAGTTGATGATGTTGTACTTAAAGGTGAGATCATTTGGTATCTCTCCGTCACAGCCTGGCACATTTCACTTAGCATGATGGTGTCCACTTCCATCCATAGCATTGCATGGTTGTCTCTAAAAGACTCCCACCACATCATCCCTATGAGGAGCCTTGGGAACTATGTCGTCTAACAACCTACTTTCACAGATAACAGGTCTTGGAAGTTAATTGATTGGTGTGTGCTCTGTTACTATGAGCACGATTGTCTCAGTTACATCTAACTGCTTTGTATGTCCATAGAGTCCTTGCAGTTTGGCTTCCTTTGCAAACTATTTAAGATGTGTGAGTATGTACGCTCATGTATGCTTGTGTATTCCTTTGGTTTGGGGTTTGCATTTCAATGAAAATTAATTGCTGATTCTTACCTGATGAATTCATTGGTTCTGAATCAGGTTTATGCTTTAGACCACACTTACCATTTTGTTCATCCTAAGATCTTTTCTCTGAATTAAACCTCGTAGTATAAGACAGACTTCTCGAACTTCTCCTTAGTACCCCCAGCCTATTACTGTGGTTTGGAAAGTGTTTCACTTACTGAAACAGGACCCTGGATTGTAAGACGCATTGCTAGTATGGTCAGCGTTTTCTCAAGGCTTGGAAAGTGAAATGTTATGCTTCTGTAGATTATAAAGTTGAAATGTATATTTCCTAGGCTTTGGCCCTTTACACATTCCTTCTATGAATATTCAAGAGTCTCTCCATGTATCTACAAGTTGACGTAACAAGGAAGTGCTTACCCTTCAACGACCTCCCACGTTTGAAGCACTCTAGGAAGCAAGTCATTAGGTCTTATGTATTTATATACATGAAGAATATTCAAATGATCTTTGACTAGGGCTTCCCAGAGAGTACCAACCCAGTATGTGTTATATATCACATTATAAGGAGCTGGCACCAATACTTATAAATTGTAGAAGAAATACAACGGTCCTATATAAATTTTGTCTTTTTCATGTGACTGTCTTGACGTGATAACTTTGCATGTTTTTTGACATATATTTTTCGTCTCTGTCATGAATGAGTATTGTGCATACGCTGTATTTCTTCCCTGAAAAAAAGCGCTCTACTGTTCATTTTTTCTGGAGCATGAACTGCTATCTAGGGATATTTCTCTGGCCTTCTCTGAATTCTTTTTTCCCTGTAGTAACGCATACGATAGGATCAGGAAATGTCAAAAGGAAGAACAATGCCATTTTCCACCAATGTTTATGGAAAGATGTGAAAACTGTGAGCAGGGTTAATGACGGTCTTTCTTAATGAATGGAAAAAATCTAGAGTAATGATTTTAAAAATATTGGTCTTTAATATTTATGGGCTGTTGTTTAATTCATCAAAAATATTTCACACTTTACTTTTGGAGTCCCTGATTCTCCCATTTCCATTAAGTACGTGAAGTTTCTCTACACAAAACCACCTACACCTGGAAAAATACCCTACTTCATTTGGTTTCAAAGGGTCCCATGAAAAATGTAGGTTAATGTCAAGACTACTTCACCATACAGGATGCCTACTGTGTCTACATATATTTGCTTCTCATCGTTAATGGAAGGAGTGAATTAATTTTTTCTTCCCTAGAGTGTACAATTTATTTTGTCCAATGATTTATTAATCCTAGAAGTTGGTTCTATGGGGTTGACACCTATGTTTCATGATTCCTTATGGATATGTTACAGCTTGACCTTAGAGCGGAGAGCAGCTTTACCACTTGTCATTATTTTTTTACTCACTTTGTGGTATGAGAGACAGTTTTTATCCTTTCTGATATTTACCAAAGTCCATATTTTCAAGTTTCCGATAATCAATACATCTATTGTCATTACAGAGAACATGCTTGGGACTGTTATTGTTGCAAAATGCACTTTGAATTGGGTATTCTCTGCTTAGAGTACTCTTCATTTTCTCCGGTTTTTAGAGGTAACCGCATGCCCTTTTACAATTTCATGAAGCAGAAGTAATTAAGGCCAAACTGACGGAATTTTAAATATGTCCAATTCATCTAGCAGGAAAGAACCACCAAAGGTAGTCGAAGCTATGTCTTCCATTTTAAGTAATGACGTGAGTGTGTCTAAAAAAATACAAGAAGGGGGGAGTTGTTAAAAGTCAGAAGATAGTTGTAAACATCCTTCATTACATCCCAAGTACAGAGGAAACCAGCAGTTCCAGAAAGGAAGAAAAATATCTACAGACTAGTTTTATGGAAGGGCATTTGAACTAAACCAAGAAAGGACTGCAGGGTGGAGACAAGGTGACGCGCTTACCCTTACAGAGCAAAATACTGTCACGCAAAGGAAAAAGTTATGCTAGTATGCAGAAGCTAGATGCGTGATACTATTCTGGATTTAACGCAGCATGCGAAGGCCATGGTTCACATCATTTTTCCAAGTGTGAAAGCGACACAGACAGACTCTTACCTCACAGACACTAAATACTTTCCCCTGACACGGTTTGTTCACTGGTGTCTTAACCTTCCTGGGACATCTGAAGGTTTCCTTGTCATATTCAGCCACGGATCTCGCAGTAGAATGTGCGCCACACATCGCAAGGCTCCTAAACTCTCTCAGGCTCTGTACCTGTGCTGCATTTTAATGCGATCTCGTGCTACATTCTGCATCACTAAACCTGCCACACCAACCAAGTTGTATTCTCTTTCGCCGTGCCTTAGCATGACTGCCTTCTAAATATGAACTTGGAATGAACATGACTTCACCTTGACATCATGCTTTCTTTCCTTCAAATAATTTCAGTGCTTACCCAGTTTCAATTAACGGCATAACATCTGTTAAGGTCGTATTCTTCATCAAGGACATTTTTTAAGTCGGTGAAACATATGTTTTACATATATTGTGTTATGCACACATATTTCCCTACTCTGGCTTGACAGTAGATTGGGAGAGGAAGAATTAAAGGATATAAGAACTAATTCTAACAAGGGAAATCATTGTTACTTGCCCCTTCAATATTCACCATCACCACTTCCCTTCTTTATTGCTGTCAGAAGGCATGTTTTTCGTGGGGAAAGCACTTTAAAAGTCTTCAGCACCGAGTTGCATTTTATCTATCCCAATCAGGGCCAAGTGTTTCTCCCTTTCATGGTCTGCATTATAGATGTGAGGGGCCATGTGATCCCGGTCTGCAACTCAGGGTACAGAACGCAGTCTGCCAGGGTCACCTTTGGAAAAACTGTTTCTTTATCCGTTAAAAAGGAAAGCCAAGGTGCCACCACTTTCTTGACTCCCATTCGACAGCATGGAATGCTGATGCTGTATGTGGGTTAGAACAGCCATCTTGAGACCTGTAGGGAAGCCAAGGGACCACAACCAGTACAGTTAAGCCACGTGAGAAGTGTCAACAGCAGCTTTGTAGTTGCTTCCCCTTATTGTCGGCCAAAAAGGAAAACTATGCCACCTACTGAAGCATTAATTGTCTGCATCAGTTTGCTTATTACTCCCACAAAAGGTATTGAAAATGGAGCCATGCAGCATGTTTTGTAAACAAAACACTTTAGTTAGGTTTCGTCTCAAGAAGAAGCAAAGCATAAATCTCATGGATTAAAGCAAACACATATCTCTCACTTCTGAGTCTTCAGTTTAAGTATGATTTTTGTCGAGTCTCCTCATCTTGTCTTGGCTTGAATTTTGGTGGAAGGTAGAACTTTGGATTGAATGAGGTGTTTCCTCTGAGGGAAGGCAAGAATGAATGTGTATCCATTCAATAGAACATTTCTTGTGTAGGCAGCTGTCCCAAGTTAATGAGGAGTGACCGTAATTAGCGTTTCTTGGACGTTTACACATCACGTCCTCCTCTTGCCAATCATTGAGAACGTCACATAGCCAAGGTCAACATCATAGCAGGGAAATAGGTTCTCGCAGCGGTAAGGGGTAAAGTGGAGAGGGAGCATTTTCTCTGAATAAAATTTACAACACATAATGTTAACTCTGGGATTATGGTGTTGCATAATTGGTTATATTCACTTTTATCGCTACTAAATTCAATATTATTACATGAAAAGATATTTATCTCACTATTTGTTTTGAAGGATTTCAGTTACTCGTCTTTAGAGAGAGGAAGTGAGGGAGAGAAACACCAAGGCATGGTGGCCTCTCAGGCGCCCCCTAGTGAGGACACAGCCCACAACCCAGCCATGTGCCTTGACTAGGAATTGAACACCTAACCCTTTGCAAAATGCATTTCCTTCCTGGAAATGGTCATGCTTTCTGTCGCATCAGGCCTTTCACATCTGCTTATTCCCCTGGTACCGTTATGATCTGCCATTATTCCTACCCGCCCTTTTCCCATCTGAAAGCCTGCTTACCCTCCGCCCCCCATGAACTGACAGTGCTCATGCCTGACTCAGCTCAGATAGAAGTCCCTCTGAAGAGTCACCTTTCATCCTTGTCTTTCCAGTAGCCCGGGATCCACAAATATGTTTTTATTGCTGTATATATAGCGTGCGATGTTAATGATGTAAATACATGTCAATGTATTTCCCTCTTCCTGTATCCGACCACGAATGCCTTTGACTCAGAGATCATATCGTATTTATGTTTACACCTAACATAGAACACACAACCTTGATCAGTAAATTAGTGGTGATCACTACAGGAATTAAATGCATCCAAATCTCACTCTCCCGCGAGTGCTGGGACCAAGAGTAAAAATCCTTGAGCCCTCCACCATTTCTCCACACGTTATATAGGTTCCAAGAAATTCAGCCAATGACATTGGGTTGAAAGAGATGTCCCAAACAGTTCAATGAAACTCGCAGTGTTGCAGAAGAGCAGCCATGGCTCCACAGGGGGTATCTAAGGAGATTAATGGTGTGCATAGAAGCTTCTGGTCATTTTGAACATCTACTGGTGGAGCTAAGCTACTCTTCCCTGCCCCTGGCATTTCACACTGCAGTCAGCAGCACAGATGGGGAGTAAATATGCTGCGAATCTTGAGGAGAGTGGCCAAAATACGTTGCCCTTCAGGACACTCTGACACTTGTTGTTTTCTCGTGAAATCTCACCCCTATGCATTTGTCATGTGTGAGAAACAAGCTCTTGATTCTGACCACAAACTCCTGAAGTATCTCCTAGGAGCTGGCGTTAAGTCCTGCACTTCAACTTGGAAATGCGGTGTGCCCAGGAGAACACCGATCAGCAGGGTGACCAGGAGCGAAAAGACAGCCAAGACTGTAGTGCATTTTCCTGTGTAATCCTCCCTTTGTGGTAAAATATCCCAGGGGCTCCCTTTCTTGATATGCTTCCTTTGTCTTTACAGAGGATTAGAACCATTTGTTTCATACAAGTTCACTATTTACTTGTTTGTTTCTCTGTTTATTTCTTTATTGCATACAAAACTCTAATATGTTGCTACACTATTATTCCTATAAAATTGTTGCTATACTAATACTCCCTGTGATGGAGGCCATCTGTCTCCCCTGGCCACGCGCCCACTGAGTTGCTGATTGGTCAGCTGTCCCTTGTGACGTCACAGTGCATATTCCCTACTGCCATGGGAACACAGGGTCCCTTGGGGCCGGCCAGCAGGAACTGTTGGGGCAGACCTTCAGGAGCGGCTGGTCCTGTGGCAGGAAGGCGGAGTATCCCCGCAGGCAGCGCAGCCTTGGGCTATAGGCTCTGAGCAGCAGACAGCAGTGGAGGACAAGGAGATGGAAGAGCCAGGGGTGGAGGAGCAAGAGGTGCAGGAGGAGGAGGTGCAGGAGCCTAGGATTGAGGAGCCAGGGAACAGCGGCGCACAGGTGAGCAGTAGCCTCTCAGGTCCTGCTGTTCCAAGTGAGTCCCCAACTCTCCCTGCCCCCCGCCCCCACCATACACGCCACAGCCAGGTTCCAACTTCTTACCCGCCGACTTGGGGGGTGGCTGACCCTGCAACCATCTTCCCCAGAAGCCACGCCCGCCCTAACCCATGGTCCCCCTTACCCGTGGTTCCCCCTTGGTCCCTGTCAGGATATCCAGTCCATCCCCGCTGTCTGGGACACATCCACGGCGCTGAGGCGACTGCACAAGGAACTGGCGAACATCACGATCGATCCCCCGCCCATGTGCTCTGCAGGGCCAGTGGATGACAACATGTTCCAATGGAAGGGGACCATCATGGGACCCCCGGACAGCCCCTATGAGGGAGGGGTGTTCTGCCTAAACATACAATTCCCTCGAAATTACCCCTTCAGGCCTCCGGCGATTTCCTTCACCACCCCGATCTACCACCCCAATATCAACCGAAAGGGATATATCTGTGTCGATATTCTCAGGTCCCAGTGGTCTCCTATAATGACCATATCCAAACTCTTGCTGTCCATCAGCTCCTTGCTATGTGACCCCAACCCCAACCATGCCTTTGTTCCATCCATTGGGAGAATGTACCTAAAGGACAGGAAGGCATATGATACCATGGCGCGAGCTTGGACCAAGAAGTATGCTATGTGAGGGAGGGGCAAATGATCACCCCTCACCTCAATAAAACACCTGGCTGTTGAATGGGCTCTTCTTTGATAGCTTTCTGGGAGGAATCCTTTCCCTTCTCACATCTGCCTATGAGGGTGTGTGGAGGCCTGGTGGGAAGCAGTGTTTGGGGGAAGGGCAAGGTTGGGAGACGGGGTATTTTGAGAGAGGCTAGTAGTAATAAATATTTGACTGAAACACTTCTTTCCTGCTTCAGGATGGGAAAGCAAGAACAAGGGGGTGGTGGGATTAGCAGGCGTCCTTTAGCACGCCCAAGGTGGGGGAAACACTGGATGAAGAATAGGAAGATCATTAGGTATCTGGTTCATACTGAGGTACCTGTGTCTTCAGGGTTTTTGCTTGGACCGACATGGAAGGTAAGCCACAGCCTCTTCTTTCAGGCCCACAATTAACTGTAGAAACATTAAGTGGATGAGGAGATGTCACAAAAGAAAACGAAGTCTTTTCTTCCAAGAATTCTCCACCCCCCCACACGACACTGCCCGCCTTTTTGACCCGTCTGCCACCCTCCACAGTCTGGGCTATATTCCCATTCTCAGGTCATGCTTATTGACAATAGAACACTTGTACAGGCTGCCCAAGTGCCCATGAGTAGATGAGTGGATAAAAGAACTGTGGTATGTGCACACAATGGAATAAATAGTACATGGAAATCTGTCCCTTTGTGACAGTGTGGATGGACCTGAAAAACCTTAGGCTCCGTGAAATAAGCCAGTCAGAGGACGACAAATAAATACCATAGGATCTCTGTCATAAGGAGCATCTAATGAACAAACTGAAGTAACAAGGAAAATGGGGAGAGGCTCCTAGAGAGCTGGCAGCCAGCTGTCAGAGGGGGTATGGGGTGCAGGCTAGGTGGGAAACCGGAAGGGAGTAAGAAAAGACCTTCCCAGATAACAGTATGGAGAAGACCAAGGGAAAAGGGGTGGTGCGGTGCAATAGAAGGGCGTGAAGGGGGACAGCGGGTGCTGCCAGAAGCAGACTTGAATGGGGTGGTGAACACACAATACAATATGCAAAGGATGAAGTGTAGACTCCCACGCTGCAAACCTGCAAATTTCACTCACCTGTGTCACCCCCCAGTAAGTGCAATTAAAAAATAACAGGATAGGAAAGTTTCCTTTCTTTGTGTAAATCTTTTCTCTATGAAAGAGTGTCCTCAATCCGTTGTCAGTGGAGCACTCCTGCGACTGAGCAGCAGTTTGGGTCCTGCTGCCTGCCTGCTAGGCTAAGTGTTAGAGGCAAAGGTTGGGTGGTGAAGGAAAGGGGTTAGGAACACCAGGAAGACAGACGAGAGAGACGCCAATGAAAACCACAATGAGATATAACCTCACAAGGTGAAAATGGCCATCATTGGATATATCTAATCGCCACAAATGCTGGCAGGGTTTGAAAACAAAGGCAACCATTTTGCCCTGTGGGTGGGAATGCAGAATGGGGAAGTCACGGTGGAAAACATGTTTGCATTTCTTCAGGTAATGGAACTGCCTGTTGGTCCATCAATTCCATTGGTGTATTTATACCCTGAGAATCCACAAAGATGCGCCATGCTACAGGTCAACATTATAAATGAGTAAGAACAATTAAGTAATCAGCGCCAAGGAGTGAGAGGGTCAGAATTCAAAAGGCAAGAGTGGCTAAACTCAAATACCAGGTGTGCAGGGACTTTGAGCATCCACGTGAGAGAGGATTTAGAGCTATGTGAAAGGGGCAGATCCTGATGACCTGACTGACAGGAGAGATTTTCCAAATTCTGCTTTCATAACATTAGGGTGCTGATTCCTTGCAGGATTGCTCATTGGTGTCATGAGAAAGAGGCATCTAACAGCCTTTTCAGGACCTTGGGACCCTACAGGCAGTCTGTGTGGTCCCTTTTTGCACTCTATGTCTGAGTGAGGCCATCTTTTCATCATTTCCTTCTACCAAAACAATATCTTCCAGTAGTTTGTAGAAAGGAGCAGACATACGAATGCCTCTGTCTTCCTTAAGCTGGCAAATAAAGAGATTTGCAGAAATAGAAAAAAACAAAAACAAAAACAAAAACCGAGAAACCCAGGACACTACACTCATTAAACGTAGGTATTATTAATATATGCTGTTTACAATTTAATAAGAATCCATGGACATATAAGTAAATCTCTTTCCATGCATTAAATATATGCAAAGATAGATTGGGATAAACTACTGTGGGGGCTGAAAATGTTTAATGCTTTTCCTTCCTCCTTTTAAGTTCTTCAGGCTGGGCTAATAACCAAATTGATAGAGGTGGGCTGATAGGAGAAAATGCAAGTTCAATAGACGTTCATGGGTAATTCACACTAGCATGACACATCCACGGGAATTCCAAAGACAGTGAGACAACACCGGGTTGCTGGGACATTTTGGACAAGAAGAAAAGGCTGGGTAACATGGTACTAGATTTTGAGGAATGCGAAAGAGTGATTTACAAGCAGTTGAGGAAGCGCCAAGCACACAGGCCAGGGCCTTAGTTCTGGGTGAATCCGCAACAATGGGACGCAGCAGGTACTCGGCTATGTGGACATGCCTTAAGCGGTCTACTCTTCACACTTAGTTCCATTAGGCTGAGGACATTCAGCAGTTTCTCTGTCTGAGTCTCTAGGGCAGGAAAGGGAGGAAGACCCACGGTTCTGAGAGTGGTTTGTTTCTTGATAAATAGCTTACGATTCCTTTCCCAAAAAGCACTTTCAGGACGGCAGAATTTTCCCTTCACTACAGCTGCTGGAAAGAGAAGGTCCGGACAGAGGCGTCTGAGCAAACATGGTGAGCTTGGTTGGGAGGCATGTTATCAAGGGTGCACAGCGGGGAGCATTCCTTTGGTGTCCCTTTCCTTCCTGCACAGCACTTCAGGCAGACACCACCGGGTGGTCAGAGGTGAACTTTACTTACAAATTTCGGCCTCATAGCTTCAGCCAAGTGGTTTGCAGTGCACATATTTTGGCTAAGACGATCACTAGCTTCCAGTTCCATCCCTGGATTCACGGTAGTGCAGCTGGTTTGCAGGCGTTCCCTTTCCAGGTGCCTTCTGCCAGGACCTCATAGTCTAATCTGTGATGTTCGGTGGTTTCTGTTCTACTATGAGCGAGTCACATGTGTGGAGGATTTGACTTCCTTACGAATTGCAAATGAACAGATGCAACAACTGATCCACGGGAGGTAAAGTAAATGGTAAAAACACGTGTTACTTTGACAAGGCAGATGTAGAAATAGAACTGAGTCTCACATGTGCATTTGTGTCTGAGAGCTGGGAGTAGAGACCTGGGATCTGCAGAAGAGTTTATGTGGAAAAACCAACTGATTTAAACCCTCATTTTAAAAATTAATTAATTTATTTTATTCAGTTACAATTGTCTGGATTATCTCCTGTTCGCTCCCCCACCCCGGGCAAGTCCCACCTCACTACTCCCCTCTAACCTCCCCTTTAAATTTATCCTTGTGTCCTATATAGTAGCTCCTATAGAGCACTGTCCCCCCTATGGCGTCCCAATGCCCTGTGGCTACTGTTACAATGTTCTTAATTTCAATATCTCTGGTTATATTTTGTTTGCTTTTTCTTTTCTTGATTATGTTCCAGTTCAACGTGAGATCCTCTGCACCCCAATGTTCATAGCAACACAATTTACAATAACCAAGTACTGGAAGTAACTTAAGTGCCCATCAGTTAATGAGAGGATCCAAAAAGTATGGTACTTTTAGACAATGGAATTTTACGCAGCGGAGAGAAAGGAGGAGCTAATACCCTGTGCAATGGCATGGGTGAAAGTTGTGGGCATTATGCTAAGTGAAATAAGGCAGGTGTTGAGGGAGAAATACTATTTAGCGCCCCTCGCCTGCACCGCTTTTTCTTTTCTTTTTTTTTTTTTTTTTTTTTTTTTTTTTTTTGCGAATTTTATAGGATTAATGCTGACAGCAAAGGGTAACCAATCTCCTGAGTGGAATTAAAGGCTCAATGAAGAGTCAAAGAGTCTGGCTACATGAATTATATGTTGAAGGGTAATGTGTCTAATTATATTTTCCAAATGATCTTAAGTAATCCATGCATTTTGAAAGGATATCTACCATTTGAAATGGACACTAAAGACTGCAAAATAGGCACGTGTGGAATCCAATGAGTTCTATAACCTAACAAAAATGTAGAAACAGGGATGATACACGAAACAGAACGAGGGTTGTCGCAAGGGAAGCGGCTGGGTGAATGGAAGAAGAAGGTGAAGGGATTACTGGAAGGACAGCTGTTCAGGATCCTTGGACACGGATCACAATGGGGGGGTGGCCAGAGGGAAGAGGAGCGGGAGCTGGGTGCAGGAGAGCAAAGGGGGAAGAGGGGTGAACAACTGTATTAGCAGAAACAACCCCCAAAATGTACATTAAAAACTAGTCCCTTCAAAACAACTTGGCCAATAATTGGCAGTGTTCCCTTCCCTCCTCACTAAACCCACCACAGAACTCTACCCACAGGAAGAACACATTGTGTCCTGGCTCCGGTTCCTCTGCCATGCTCTGATATATTCCCAGAAGGTATTTCCGGGACATTGTCCACACAGTTCCTGGATCTCCACTGAGAATTTGGCTTATTCAGGTAACTGGGCCACAGTCACTGGCAAAATGGGTCAGTTCACTGAGTTCCTTGTGGAGGCCAGGTAATGGAATCAAAGTACCTTGGAAGAAAGTGTAGCACTTCTGCTCTGAGTGAATGAGATTCCGATGTAAATACACATCATCCATGGCGATGAGAGAGGCAATTGTGAGAAGCAACTATGACTGCTGGGAACTATGCTGTGACTCCAAGGGGAGAAACAGCGTTAACACTCCATTTATCAAAATTTCAGTGTACTTGATGGTTTCATGAATTGTAATAATATTGCAAAAGAAAGGATAGATCAGGTCCTTGGAGTCTTATCCATTGATTGAGAGTATAATTCAAATCGTATCTACCAGGTAACCCCCTTTGGAATCTAAGCACATGCTTTCTATGAGAGAACTGAGGGAATGATATATACACACGTACATAATTCTTTCTATATGTCTACACATGCATTCTTTCAGAAAGAAATTAACATTATTTTGAAAAAGAATTGTATGTATCATGTGCATAGAAAACATGGAGAAAAACATTTTTTACACTCACCTCCTGACTGGAAATATTTCTCATCGAATGGAAATGTGTGTTTTTCAAGGGAGGGAACAAGAGGAAATGAGGAAACAACACTGGAAAAAAGTTTGTTCCTCTGCAGCCATATTTAATGTTTCCATTCGTTATTATATATGAAATAATGGAGAATGCTTGAATATCACTTGCAAACTGAGAACTGACTTTCTTTTAACTTTCAAACTGAAAGACATTTGGTGAAATATAAACTTACCATGAGGAGAAATATCTGAGGATAGGAAAAGAAATATATTTGTATGCAGTTTTCCTTTCTCACACGTGACTAAAGAGACAGACGTGACATTTTGTTCCGTCCTGGGATTCAGCGAAAGGCAAATACCCATTAGGTCTGATTCTATATTTCACCAATTGCGTGGATATCCAAGACATTATCGTCGCAATATTGATTCCAGTATGGCAGTGGTAAATGTTACGTGTGTCATCCCGAGCTGTGCTGAGTCATTCCATGTTAGATTTACTCCGAGGAAACGTCATTGCTACAAAATGTACATTTTCCCTTTCCACAGACAAGTGCTTGACAAGAAATAGTCTGGCTAGTACGACAGCAGCAAGTGAATGACTGGGTCTTTCGTCCTGAAGAGCTGTGAAGACGAACCTGTTGTTCACTTGATGTACACAGCATCACAGTAACTCTTCAATAGGCATATTTCATGTGGGAACATGGAGATAAGGCCTCAATCGAAGGATTTTGTAAAAATAAAACACTTGTTAAACGCCTGAGCCCTTGTTTTGGGTATGATAATTGAATGTCATCTCTGTTCTTGATTTTGTCAGAAAAGGACAGGCTACCCTTTACATTCTTGACATCTTTTCAGGATTAGGAAGTAAGCCTCCAATTCTGCTCTTCTCATCACTGTGCTTGCACCTGGTATGACCATTCTTGTCTTCAACCATTGTTTTCCTTCTTGGAAACAGTCTCTGGAGGCTACTCTCATTGTCACTTCCGTCTTAGAGCAGACAGGAGACTAGGCAGGGAATGTCTTAAAATGGGATAGTACAGGGAACCGAATGAAGGCTCCTGTCTTCCATATTACGAAACCACTTAGCTAGGGTGACTTAACACACAGAATCCTAAGGAAGATTCAATAGAATAATAAACTTCTCCTTTATTACTCCCTCCAGTCATATTAACAATATTACACATCACATTTTTTTAACCGTTTGGGGTTTGTTAGAGTCAGAAACATCAATCTGAGAGTGAAGTATCAATCATTGCCTCTCATTCACAGCCCACGTGGGGACCGAACCTGCATCCAGGGCACGTGCCCTATGGCAATCAAACCAGCACCTTCTGACTGTGTAGGGTGACACAAAACCGATGTAGCCACACCTGGGAGGGCTAAATATCCCTTACCTCTACGCTATGGTGAAGAAAAGTAGGGCTTTGGAGGCACCCGGGACTGCCTTCATCACAGTCTCGTGATGCAGCTTTGAATAATTTTGTATCTCTTTGAGCCTCAAGTTTCTGATTGGCAAAATAAAATAAATTATACTTCGTCCAAGAAATGGTTTTGAAGTCTCAGTGAGAAAATGTTATTTGGAAACAGTAACTATCCACCCAATAATTCTAGGCTTTATGGAAATAGTAATAAATATTTCCTCCCTCAACAAATTGCAGTACCATTGGAAAGACACTAGAGTCACCTCTGGCGAAGACACAGGCATACGTAGATGCCCTTTCCCTCCTCACACAGCCAAAACAAGGAGAGCAATGAATTTAAAAACAAAAACCAGCCAGAAACTGGCAGAAAATGGAACTGGATGAGAGTCCAACAACCAAGGAGTTACAGACTAAACATTCACACAGACCAGTAGGAGGGGTAGAAGCGGCAAGTAGGGGTGGAGAGGACTCGCAGCAGGAAGGTGGCTGGAGAACTGGGACGGGAGAGGCGGCCCTGGCAGACAGGTGGCTGGTGGACCAGGCAAGGCAGCAGCTCCAGAGCGAGGGGTAGCATATTTGCTAGCAGATCAATGGAGATGAACAACGGTGGAGCGAAATGGACGACGCAAGCCAGGGCTCCAGCGCAGCTAAATAAAACCTCAAACCTCTGCTTGGAAACACCTGAGGGGTTTGCAGCAGCACAGAACACTCTCAGCCTCACAGGAGAGTTCCTTGGGAGACACACAGAGTCCGAGAACGTATACAAAACCACTCCCCTGAGAATCAGCTTCACATGGGACTGTTTTGATTGTGGGTAGTAGGGGAAGTGACTGAAAGCCAGCAGAGAGCTAGGCAAGCAGCATCGTTCCCTGTCACACGCCTCCCCAAAATACGGCTCACAGCACGGCCAGGTGGGCTGCCCTAATGAAACCCTAAGGCTCTGCCCATTACCACATAAGAGGCACTCTGAAACAAACAACCAAAAACACATGGCCCAAAAGAAAGAAGAGATCAAAGCTCCGACAAAAATGCAGCTAAGTGATGAAGGGTTAGCCAACCCATCAGAGGCACAGTTCCAAATGCTGGTCGTTGTGATGCTCAGCAATTGGCTGAGTATGGTCACAACATAGAGGAACAAGTGCAGCCTAGGAAAAGTGAAATAGAGGAACATGTTCAGGGAACCAACACGGACGGGAAGGAAAGCGGGACTGAGATGAACAGTTTGGAGCAGAAGGAAGAAAAACACATTCAACCAGAACAGAATGAAGAAACAACAATTCAAATCACTGAGGAGAGTCTTAGGAACCTCCAGGGTAATTCTAAGTGGTCCAACATCCAAATCATAGTGGTGGCAGGAGGACAAGAGGAAGAACAAGAAATGGAGACATTCTTTGAAAAGTGAATGAAGGACAACTTCCCCTATCTGGCACAAGAAACAGCCTTCCAGGAAGTCCAGGAAGCCCAGAGAGTCCCAAGGCAGTTGGACCCAAAGAGGAACAACCAAGGCACAGCACAATTCCATTGCCCGAGATTAAAGATAAGGAGAGAATCTGAGAAGCTGCAAGAGATAAGGAGACAGTTACCTACAAAGGAATTCCGAAAAGATTGTCAGCTGATTTCTCAACAGAAACATTGGAGGCAAGAAAGGGCTGGGAAGAAGTATCCCAAGTGATGAAATGCAAGGAACTCCATCCAAGATTGTTCTATCCAGCAAAGCTGTCTTTTCGAACGCTCGGGCAGATAAAGTGCTGCCCAGACAAGTTCAATTTAAAGGAGTTCATCATCTCCAAGCCCTTATTATATGAAAAGATACAGAAAGTTGCCGAAGGAAAAAGAAGGTTAAAAAAAAAAAAATGCGAATAAAATGGCAGCAAAGTCACATCTATCAACAACCTAACCTTAAAAGCAAAAATAAAAACACACTACGCAGACAATTCCAACAGGAACTGAATGGCAGAAATGGAGGTAATATGGAGGGTTATTAGCGGGAGGGGGTGGACCGACAACGGGGGAAAAGGTACAGGGAATAAGAAACATTAATGATAGGAGCAAAATAGACCGGAGGAGGTAAGGGTGGTATAGGAAGAGGAATGGGAATGACATTATTGATACAGGAAAACAAAGGCAGCGATGACACAATACCCCTGGTTATTTTTCTTCTATGACTGTGTTCTGTCTTCCTCACTGGTTTCCACTCTTTCTATTCCTAACTCTAGGCTCTCATCAAAGTCAGGTTTTTCTTTTGTTTTAACTTCAAAACTTAATTTTTATTTTTTAGCCATAAAACACGATTTTCATAAAACCCTTCTACTAGGTTTAATTTTTAATAGATATTGATTTAATTTTATGTTTATTCAGTTATAATTGACTGCATTTCCTCCCCATCCCTGCACCTCACCCTAGCCAGTCCCACCTCCCCCAGACACCTCAAAACTCCCCTTTGATTTTCTCCTTGTGCATTTTAGAGTAGTAGATCCTGTAGACCACTCCCCCTCTATCCCCTCCCTCTTCCCCTCTGACTATTGTACCATTGTTCTTAAAGTCGTATGTGTCTGTTTCTATTTTGTTTCCTTTTTTCCTCAGTTGATTATGTTGTCCTTAAAGGTGAGATCATTTGGTATTTCTCCCTCACAGCCTGGCGCATTTCACTTAACCTAATGCTGTCCAGTTCCATCCATACCATTGCAAAGTGTATCAGCTCCTTCTTTCTCTCTTCGGTGCAGATTTCCATTGTGTAAATGTACCATAGTTTTTGGATGCACTCATTAGCTGATGGGCACCTAGGTAGCCTCCAGCACTGGGCTATTGTGAATCGTGGTGCTATGGACATTGGGGTGCACAGGTTCTCTGGCATTGGTGTTTCAGTGTTCTAAGGGTACAATCCCAGCAGTGGAATTTCTGGGTCAAACGGCTTTTCCATTTTTAGTTTGCAGAGGAAATTCCATACAGTTCTCCACAGTGGCCGCACCAGTCTGCATTCGCACCAACAATGTCCTGGTTGTCCCTTTTCTCCTCATCCTCTCCGACATCCGTGTCTTGCTTTGTTTATGTTGGCCACTCCGGCTGGTGTGAGATGGAACCTCATTGTGGTTTAATTTTATAAACGAAGAACACAGTAGAAGGAATCAAAAGCAGGATCGGGGGAGCTGAGGACCGCCTCAACAAATTCACTTTTCTCTATACTTTCTTTCGAGTATTTATCGTTATTGTTCCTTTATTCGTGCAAGGGGTTTTCTATTACTCATCCATGCAGACTAGGATTATTGGGATTGTATTATGCGGTGGAGATTGCTGCTAAAATGCCTTGGAGAAAGACGACAAAGGTAAATTAGGCAGGGTCTCAGGCCTCAGAAAATGTGCAGCCCAGTGTAGCTCCGATGTTTAACGCCTCCTGCGGTCTTCTATTGCATACTATAACGTGTTCATTGGATGTTTCTTAAAGTCATTGGACAATAAGAAGCAGAGTCGTCTTCTATTTAAAAAACTAGTGGCAATCCCGTGTCACGCAATTGAATCAGCGCAATTATTATTGTCCCAAGTTCAAGGATCATAAATTCGAAGTCCATCTGCCTTTTCTCCCACTGCCATCTTTACACGTATTACAAGATTTTGATCCATCTTCCCCAAAGTGTCTTTATCCTTCATCTCTTCCCTTGCCATTCTACTGCTAAAACTGCAGTTCCAAAGTAGTAGGAACATGTCAGCGATGGTCTCTACGTGACCCATCTGTCCTTGATTAAAGAATTTTGTATGAGAGACACTGGGGTAGGGTTGAGGGATGGGGAGACATGCAGAAAATTGTAAGTGAATTTTTTTTTTTCAGAGAGACCCTGAAATAAAACCCAACAGCCAGAAGCAAGAGGGAGTTGCGGGGAGATAATGAGGGTGGGGAAGGGGGCAGGGGTATCAGGAACATGTATACGGAGATGTGGACAGAGCCAAAAGTGATGGGAAGATGGAGGATCGAACATGGGGATGGGTCTGGAGGGAGGCAGTGGGGACTCACCGGAGTTAGAGGTGGTTTTGTGGGAGGTAGTATGGTCAAAGAGAAATGAAAAGTCTTTGCATTGAATAATGTTTTCCTATATGAATATTTGAAAAAATCCTCTGTTCTTATCTGTACCTGAAGCCTAACATTTAACTTGTTAATGTGCATGTCCCTGTTCATATTTTGTTTCCTTTTTTCCTCAGTTGATGATGTTGTACTTAAAGGTGAGATCATTTGGTATTTCTCCGTCACAGCCTGGCACATTTCACTTAGCATGATGGTGTCCACTTCCGTCCATAGCATTGCATGGTTGTCTCTAAAAGACTCCCACCACATCATCCCTATGAGGAGCCTTGGGAACTATGTCGTCTAACAACCTACTTTCACAGATAACAGGTCTTGGAAGTTAATTGATTGGTGTGTGCTCTGTTACTATGAGCATGATTGTCTCAGTTACATCTAACTGCTTTGTATGTCCATAGAGTCCTTGCAGTTTGGCTTCCTTTGCAAACTATTTAAGATGTGTGAGTATGTACGCTCATGTATGCTTGTGTATTCCTTTGGTTTGGGGTTTGCATTTCAATGAAAATTAATTGCTGATTCTTACCTGATGAATTCATTGGTTCTGAATCAGGTTTATGCTTCAGACCACACTTACCATTTTGTTCATCCTAAGATCTTTTCTCTGAATTAAACCTCGTAGTATAAGACAGACTTCTCGAACTTCTCCTTAGTACCCCCAGCCTATTACTGTGGTTTGGAAAGTGTTTCACTTACTGAAACAGGACCCTGGATTGTAAGAAGCGTTGCTAGTATAGTCAGCGTTTTCTCAAGGCTTGGAAAGTGAAATGTTATTCTTCTGTAGATTATAAAGTTGAAATGTATATTTCCTAGGCTTTGGCCCTTTACACATTCCTTCTATGAATATTCAAGAGTCTCTCCATGTATCTACAAGTTGATGTAACAAGGAAGTGCTTACCCTTCAACGACCTCCCACATTTGAAGCACTCTAGGAAGCAAGTCATTAGGTCTTATGTATTTATATACATGAAGAATATTCAAATGATCTTTGGCTAGGGCTTCCCAGAGAGTACCAACCCAGTATGTGTTATATATCACATTATAAGGAGCTGGCACCAATACTTATAAATTGTAGAAGAAATACAACGGTCCTATATAAATTTTGTCTTTTTCATGTGACTGTCTTGACGTGATAACTTTGCATGTTTTTTGACATATATTTTTCCCCTCTGTCATGAATGAGTATTGTGCATACGCTGTATTTCTTCCCTGAAAAAAAGCGCTCTACTGTTCATTTTTTCTGGAGTATGAACTGCTATCTAGGGATATTTCTCTGGCCTTCTCTGAATTCTTTTTTCCCCGTAGTAACGCATACGATAGGATCAGGAAATGTCAAAAGGAAGAACAATGCCATTTTCCACCAATGTTTATGGAAAGATGTGAAAACTGTGAGCAGGGTTAATGACGGTCTTTCTTACTGAATGGAAAAAATCTAGAGTAATGATTTTAAAAATATTGGTCTTTAATATTTATGGGCTGTTGTTTAATTCATCAAAAATATTTCACACTTTACTTTTGGAGTCCCTGATTCTCCCATTTCCATTAAGTACGTGAAGTTTCTCTACAGAAAACCACCTACACCTGGAAAAATACCCTACTTCATTTGGTTTCAAAGGGTCCCATGAAAAATGTAGGTTAATGTCAAGACTACTTCACCATACAGGAAGCCTACTGTGTCTACATATATTTGCTTCTCATCGTTAATGGCAGGAGTGAATTAATTTTTTCTTCCCTAGAGTGTACAATTTATTTTGTCCAATGATTTATTAATCCTAGAAGTTGGTTCTATGGGGTTGACACCTATGGTTCATGATTCCTTATGGATATGTTACAGCTTGACCTTAGAGTGGGGAGCAGCTTTACCACTTGTCATTATTTTTTTACTCACTTTGTGGTATGAGAGACAGTTTTTATCCTTTCTGATATTTACCAAAGTCCATATTTTCAAGTTTCGATAATCAATACATCTATTGTCATTACAGAGAACATGCTTGGGACTGTTATTGTTGCAAAATGCACTTTGAATTGGGTATTCTCTGCTTAGAGTACTCTTCATTTTCTCCGGTTTTTAGAGGTAACCGCATGCCCTTTTACAATTTCATGAAGCAGAAGTAATTAAGGCCAAACTGACGGAATTTTAAATATGTCCAATTCATCTAGCAGGAAAGAACCACCAAAGGTAGTCGAAGCTATGTCTTCCATTTTAAGTAATGACGTGAGTGTGTCTAAAAAAATACAAGAAGGGGGGAGTTGTTAAAAGTCAGAAAATAGTTGTAAACATCCTTCATTACATCCCAAGTACAGAGGAAACCAGCAGTTCCAGAAAGGAAGAAAAATATCTACAGACTAGTTTTATGGAAGGGCATTTGAACTAAACCAAGAAAGGACTGCAGGGTGGAGACAAGGTGACGCGCTTACCCTTACAGAGCAAAATACTGTCATGCAAAGGGAAAAGTTAAGCTAGTATGCAGAAGCTAGATGCGTGATACTATTCTGGATTTAACGTAGCATGCGAAGGCCATGGTTCACATCATTTTTCCAAGTGTGAAAGCGACACAGACAGACTCTTACCTCACAGACACTAAATGCTTTCCCCTGACACGGTTTGTTCACTGGTGTCTTAACCTTCCTGGGACATCTGAAGGTTTCCTTGTCATATTCAGCCACGGATCTCGCAGTAGAATGTGCGCCACACATCGCAAGGCTCCTAAACTCTCTCAGGCTCTGTACCTGTGCTGCATTTTAATGCGATCTCGTGCTACATTCTGCATCACTAAATCTGCCACACCAACCAAGTTGTATTCTCTTTCGCCGTGCCTTAGCATGACTGCCTTCTAAATATGAACTTGGAGTGAACATGACTTCACCTTGACATCATGCTTTCTTTCCTTCAAATAATTTCAGTGCTTACCCAGTTTCAATTAACGGCATAACATCTGTTAAGGTCGTATTCTTCATCAAGGACATTTTTTAAGTCGGTGAAACATATGTTTTACATATATTGTGTTATGCACACACATTTCCCTACTCTGGCTTGACAGTAGATTGGGAGAGGAAGAATTAAAGGATGTAAGAACTAATTCTAACAAGGGAAATCATTGTTACTTGCCCCTTCAATATTCACCATCACCACTTCCCTTCTTTATTGCTGTCAGAAGGCATGTTTTTCGTGGGGAAAGCACTTTAAAAGTCTTCAGCACCGAGTTGCATTTTATCTATCCCAATCAGGGCCAAGTGTTTCTCCCTTTCATGGTCTGCATTATAGATGTGAGGGGCCATGTGATCCCGGTCTGCAACTCAGGGCACAGAACCCAGTCTGCCAGGGTCACCTTTGGAAAAACTGTTTCTTTATCCGTTAAAAAGGAAAGCCAAGGTGCCACCACTTTCTTGACTCCCATTCGACAGCATGGAATGCTGATGCTGTATGTGGGTTAGAACAGCCATCTTGAGACCTGTAGGGAAGCCAAGGGACCACAACCAGTACAGTTAAGCCACGTGAGAAGTGTCAACAGCAGCTTTGTAGTTGCTTCCCCTTATTGTCGGCCAAAAAGGAAAACTATGCCACCTACTGAAGCATTAATTGTCTGCATCAGTTTGCTTATTACTCCCACAAAAGGGATTGAAAATGGAGCCATGCAGCATGTTTTGTAAACAAAACACTTTAGTTAGGTTTCGTCTCAAGAAGAAGCAAAGCATAAATCTCATGGATTAAAGCAAACACATATCTCTCACTTCTGAGTCTTCAGTTTAAGTATGATTTTTGTCGAGTCTCCTCATCTTGTCTTGGCTTGAATTTTGGTGGAAGGTAGAACTTTGGATTGAATGAGGTGTTTCCTCTGAGGGAAGGCAAGAATGAATGTGTATCCATTCAATAGAACATTTCTTGTGTAGGCAGCTGTCCCAAGTTAATGAGGAGTGACCGTAATTAGCGTTTCTTGGACATTTACACATCACGTCCTCCGCTTGCCAATCATTGAGAACGTCACATAGCCAAGGTCAACATCATAGCAGGGAAATACGTTCTCGCAGCGGTAAGGGGTAAAGTGGAGAGGGAGCATTTTCTCTGAATAAAATTTACAACACATAATGTTAACTCTGGGATTATGGTGTTGCATAATTGGTTATATTCACTTTTATCGCTACTAAATTCAATATTATTACATGAAAAGATATTTATCTCACTATTTGGTTTGAAGGATTTCAGTTACTCGTCTTTAGAGAGAGGAAGTGAGGGAGAGAAACACCAAGGCATGGTGGCCTCTCAGGCGCCCCCTAGTGAGGACACAGCCCACAACCCAGCCATGTGCCTTGACTAGGAATTGAACACCTAACCCTTTGCAAAATGCATTTCCTTCCTGGAAATGGTCATGCTTTCTGTCGCATCAGGCCTTTCACATCTGCTTATTCCCCTGGCTCCGTTATGATCTGCCATTATTCCTACCCGCCCTTTTCCCATCTGAAAGCCTGCTTACCCTCCGCCCCCCATGAACTGACAGTGCTCATGCCTGACTCAGCTCAGATAGAAGTCCCTCTGAAGAGTCACCTTTCATCCTTGTCTTTCCAGTAGCCCGGGATCCACAAATATGTTTTTATTGCTGTATATATAGCGTGCGATGTTAATGATGTAAATACATGTCAATGTATTTCCCTCTTCCTGTATCAGACCACGAATGCCTTTGACTCAGAGATCATATCGTATTTATGTTTACACCTAACATAGAACACACAACCTTGATCAGTAAATTAGTGGTGATCACTACAGGAATTAAATGCATCCAAATCTCACTCTCCCGCGAGTGCTGGGACCAAGAGTAAAAATCCTTGAGCCCTCCACCATTTCTCCACACGTTATATAGGTTCCAAGAAATTCAGCCAATGACATTGGGTTGAAAGAAATGTCCCAAACAGTTCGATGAAACTCGCAGTGTTGCAGAAGAGCAGCCATGGCTCCACAGGGGGTATCTAAGGAGATTAATGGTGTGCATAGAAGCTTCTGGTCATTTTGAACATCTACTGGTGGAGCTAAGCTACTCTTCCCTGCCCCTGGCATTTCACACTGCAGTCAGCAGCACAGATGGGGAGTAAATATGCTGAGAATCTTGAGGAGAGTGGCCAAAATACGTTGCCCTTCAGGACACTCTGACACTTGTTGTTTTCTCGTGAAATCTCACCCCTATGCATTTGTCATGTGTGAGAAACAAACTCTTGATTCTGACCACAAACTCCTGAAGTATCTCCTAGGAGCTGGCGTTAAGTCCTGCACTTCAACTTGGAAACGCGGTGTGCCCAGGAGAACACCGATCAGCAGGGTGACCAGGAGCGAAAAGACAGCCAAGACTGTAGTGCATTTTCCTGTGTAATCCTCCCTTTGTGGTAAAATATCCCAGGGGCTCCCTTTCTTGATATGCTTCCTTTGTCTTTACAGAGGATTAGAACCATTTGTTTCATACAAGTTCACTATTTACTTGTTTGTTTCTCTGTTTATTTCTTTATTGCATACAAAACTCTAATATGTTGCTACACTATTATTCCTATAAAATTGTTGCTATACTAATACTCCCTGTGATGGAGGCCATCTGTCTCCCCAGGCCACGCGCCCACTGAGTTGCTGATTGGTCAGCTGTCCCTTGTGACGTCACAGTGCATATTCCCTCCTGCCATGGGAACACAGGGTCCCTTGGGGCCGGCCAGCAGGAACTGTTGGGGCAGGCCTTCAGGAGCGGCTGGTCCTGTGGCAGGAAGGCGGAGTATCCCCGCAGGCAGCGCAGCCTTGGGCTATAGGCTCTGAGCAGCAGACAGCAGTGGAGGACAAGGAGATGGAAGAGCCAGGGGTGGAGGAGCAAGAGGTGCAGGAGGAGGAGGTGCAGGAGCCTAGGATTGAGGAGCCAGGGAACAGCGGCGCACAGGTGAGCAGTAGCCTCTCAGGTCCTGCTGTTCCAAGTGAGTCCCCAACTCTCCCTGCCCCCCGCCCCCACCATACACGCCACAGCCAGGTTCCAACTTCTTACCCGCCGACCTGGGGGGTGGCTGACCCTCCAACCATCTTCCCCAGAAGCCACGCCCGCCCTAACCCATGGTCCCCCTCACCCGTGGTTCCCCCTTGGTCCCTGTCAGGATATCCAGTCCATCCCCGCTGCCTGGGACACATCCACGGCGCTGAGGCGACTGCACAAGGAACTGGCGAACATCACGATCGATCCCCCGCCCATGTGCTCTGCAGGGCCAGTGGATGACAACATGTTCCAATGGAAGGGGACCATCATGGGACCCCCGGACAGCCCCTATGAGGGAGGGGTGTTCTGCCTAAACATACAATTCCCTCGAAATTACCCCTTCAGGCCTCTGGCGATTTCCTTCACCACACCGATCTACCACCCCAATATCAACCGAAAGGGATATATCTGTGTCGATATTCTCAGGTCCCAGTGGTCTCCTATAATGACCATATCCAAACTCTTGCTGTCCATCAGCTCCTTGCTATGTGACCCCAACCCCAACCATGCCTTTGTTCCATCCATTGGGAGAATGTACCTAAAGGACAGGAAGGCATATGATACCATGGCGCGAGCTTGGACCAAGAAGTATGCTATGTGAGGGAGGGGCAAATGATAACCCCTCACCTCAATAAAACACCTGGCTGTTGAATGGGCTCTTCTTTGATTGCTTTCTGGGAGGAATCCTTTCCCTTCTCACATCTGCCTATGAGGGTGTGTGGAGGCCTGGTGGGAAGCGGTGTTTGGGGGAAGGGCAAGGTTGGGAGACGGGGTATTTTGAGAGAGGCTAGTAGTAATAAATATTTGACTGAAACACTTCTTTCCTGCTTCAGGATGGGAAAGCAAGAACAAGGGGGTGGAGGGATTAGCAGGCGTCCTTTAGCACGCCCAAGGTGGGGGAAACACTGGATGAAGAATAGGAAGATCATTAGGTATCTGGTTCATACTGAGGTACCTGTGTCTTCAGGGTTTTTGCTTGGACCGACATGGAAGGTAAGCCACAGCCTCTTCTTTCAGGCCCACATTTAACTGTAGAAACATTAAGTGGATGAGGAGATGTCACAAAAGAAAACGAAGTCTTTTCTTCCAAGAATTCTCCACCCCCCCACACGACACTGCCCGCCTTTTTGACCCGTCTGCCACCCTCCACAGTCTGGGCTATATTCCCATTCTCAGGTCATGCTTATTGACAATAGAACACTTGTACAGGCTGCCCAAGTGCCCATGAGTAGATGAGTGGATAAAAGAACTGTGGTATGTGCACACAATGGAATAAATAGTACATGGAAATCTGTCCCTTTGTGACAGTGTGGATGGACCTGAAAAACCTTAGGCTCCGTGAAATAAGCCAGTCAGAGGACGACAAATAAATACCATAGGATCTCTGTCATAAGGAGCATCTAATGAACAAACTGAAGTAACAAGGAAAATGGGGAGAGGCTCCTAGAGAGCTGGCAGCCAGCTGTAAGAGGGGGTATGGGGTGCAGGCTAGGTGGGAAACCGGAAGGGAGTAAGAAAAGACCTTCCCAGATAACAGTATGGAGAAGACCAAGGGAAAAGGGGTGGGGCGGTGCAATAGAAGGGCATGAAGGGGGACAGCGGGTGCTGCCAGAAGCAGACTTGAATGGGGTGGTGATCACAAAATACAATATGCAAAGGATGAAGTGTAGACTCCCACGCTGCAAACCTGCAAATTTCACTCACCTGTGTCACCCCCCAGTAAGTGCAATTAAAACATAACAGGATAGGAAAGTTTCCTTTCTTTGTTTAAATCTTTTCTCTATGAAAGAGTGTCCTCAATCCGTTGTCAGTGGAGCACTCCTGCGACTGAGCAGCAGTTTGGGTCCTGCTGTCTGCCTGCTAGGCTAAGTGTTAGAGGCAAAGGTTGGGTGGTGAAGGAAAGGGGTTAGGAACACCAGGAAGACAGACGAGAGAGACGCCAATGAAAACCACAATGAGATATAACCTCACAAGGTGAAAATGGCCATCATTGGATATATCTAATCGCCACAAATGCTGGCAGGGTTTGAAAACAAAGGCAACCATTTTGCCCTGTGGGTGGGAATGCAGAATGGGGAAGTCACGGTGGAAAACATGTTTGCATTTCTTCAGGTAATGGAACTGCCTGTTGGTCCATCAATTCCATTGGTGTATTTATACGCTGAGAATCCACAAAGATGCGCCATGCTACAGGTCAACATTATAAATGAGTAAGAACAATTAAGTAATCAGCGCCAAGGAGTGAGAGGGTCAGAATTCAAAAGGCAAGAGTGGCTAAACTCAAATACCAGGTGTGCAGGGACTTTGAGCATCCACGTGAGAGAGGATTTAGAGCTATGTGAAAGGGGCAGATCCTGATGACCTGACTGACAGGAGAGATTTTCCAAATTCTGCTTTCATAACATTAGGGTGCTGATTCCTTGCAGGATTGCTCATTGGTGTCATGAGAAAGAGGCATCTAACAGCCTTTTCAGGACCTTGGGACCCTACAGGCAGTCTGTGTGGTCCCTTTTTGCACTCTATGTCTGAGTGAGGCCAACTTTTCATCATTTCCTTCTACCAAAACAATATCTTCCAGTAGTTTGTAGAAAGGAGCAGACATACGAATGCCTCTGTCTTCCTTAAGCTGGCAAATAAAGAGATTTGCAGAAATAGAAAAAAACAAAAACAAAAACAAAAACCGAAAAACCCAGGACACTACACTCATTAAACGTAGGTATTATTAATATATGCTGTTTACAATTTAATAAGAATCCATGGACATATAAGTAAATCTCTTTCCATGCATTAAATATATGCAAAGATAGATTGGGATAAACTACTGTGGGGGCTGAAAATGTTTAATGCTTTTCCTTCCTCCTTTTAAGTTCTTCAGGCTGGGCTAATAACCAAATTGATAGAGGTGGGCTGATAGGAGAAAATGCAAGTTCAATAGACGTTCATGGGTAATTCACACTAGCATGACACATCCACGGGAATTCCAAAGACAGTGAGACAACACCGGGTTGCTAGGACATTGTGGACAAAGAAGAAAAGGCAGGGTAACATGGTACTAGATTTTGAGGAATGCGAAAGAGTGATTTACAAGCAGTTGAGGAAGCGCCAAGCACACAGGCCAGGGCCTTAGTTCTGGGTGAATCCGCAACAATGGGACGCAGCAGGTACTCGGCTATGTGGACATGCCTTAAGCGGTCTACTCTTCACACTTAGTTCCATTAGGCTGAGGACATTCAGCAGTTTCTCTGTCTGAGTCTCTAGGGCAGGAAAGGGAGGAAGACCCACGGTTCCGAGAGTGGTTTGTTTCTTGATAAATAGCTTACGATTCCTTTCCCAAAAAGCACTTTCAGGACGGCAGAATTTTCCCTTCACTACAGCTGCTGGAAAGAGAAGGTCCGGACAGAGGCGTCTGAGCAAACATGGTGAGCTTGGTTGGGAGGCATGTTATCAAGGGTGCACAGCGGGGAGCATTCCTTTGGTGTCCCTTTCCTTCCTGCACAGCACTTCAGGCAGACACCACCGGGTGGTCAGAGGTGAACTTTACTTACAAATTTCGGCCTCATAGCTTCAGCCAAGTGGTTTGCAGTGCACATATTTTGGCTAAGACGATCACTAGCTTCCAGTTCCATCCCTGGATTCACGGTAGTGCAGCTGGTTTGCAGGCGTTCCCTTTCCAGGTGCCTTCTGCCAGGACCTCATAGTCTAATCTGTGATGTTCGGTGGTTTCTGTTCTACTACGAGCGAGTCACGTGTGTGGAGGATTTGACTTCCTTACGAATTGCAAATGAACAGATGCAACAACTGATCCACGGGAGGTAAAGTAAATGGTAAAAACACGTGTTACTTTGACAAGGCAGATGTAGAAATAGAACTGAGTCTCACATGTGCATTTGTGTCTGAGAGCTGGGAGTGGAGACCTGGGATGTGCAGAAAAGTTTATGTGGAAAAACCAACTGATTTAAACCCTCATTTTAAAAATTAATTAATTTATTTTATTCAGTTACAATTGTCTGGATTATCTCCTGTTCGCTCCCCCACCCCGGGCAAGTCCCACCTCACTACTCCCCTCTAACCTCCCCTTTAAATTTATCCTTGTGTCCTATATAGTAGCTCCTATAGAGCACTGTCCCCCCTATGGCGTCCCAATGCCCTGTGGCTACTGTTACAATGTTCTTAATTTCAATATCTCTGGTTATATTTTGTTTGCTTTTTCTTTTCTTGATTATGTTCCAGTTCAACGTGAGATCCTCTGCACCCCAATGTTCATAGCAACACAATTTACAATAACCAAGTACTGGAAGTAACTTAAGTGCCCATCAGTTAATGAGAGGATCCAAAAAGTATGGTACTTTTAGACAATGGAATTTTACGCAGCGGAGAGAAAGGAGGAGCTAATACCCTGTGCAATGGCATGGGTGAAAGTTGTGGGCACTATGCTAAGTGAAATAAGGCAGGTGTTGAGGGAGAAATACTATTTAGCGCCCCTCGCCTGCACCGCTTTTTCTTTTCTTTTCTTTTTTTTTTTTTTTTTTTTTTTGGCGAATTTTATAGGATTAATGCTGACAGCAAAGGGTAACCAATCTCCTGAGTGGAATTAAAGGCTCAATGAAGAGTCAAAGAGTCTGGCTACATGAATTATATGTTAAGGGTAATGTGTCTAATTATATTTTCCAAATGATCTTAAGTAATCCATGCATTTTGAAAGGATATCTACCATTTGAAATGGACACTAAAGACTGCAAAATAGGCACGTGTGGAATCCAATTAGTTCTATAACCTAACAAAAAGGTAGAAACAGGGATGATACACGAAACAGAACGAGGGTTGTCGCAAGGGAAGCGGCTGGGTGAATGGAAGAAGAAGGTGAAGGGATTACTGGAAGGACAGCTGTTCAGGATCCTTGGACACGGATCACAATGGGGGGGTGGCCAGAGGGAAGAGGAGCGGGAGCTGGGTGCAGGAGAGCCAAGGGGGAAGAGGGGTGAACAACTGTATTAGCAGAAACAACCCCCAAAATGTACATTAAAAACTAGTCCCTTCAAAACAACTTGGCCAATAATTGGCAGTGTTCCCTTCCCTCCTCACTAAACCCACCACAGAACTCTACCCACAGGAAGAACACATTGTGTCCTGGCTCCCGTTCCTGTGTCATGCTCTGAAATATTCCGAGAAGGTATTTCCGGGACATTGTCCGCACAGTTCCTGGATCTCCACTGAGAATTTGGCTTATTCAGGTAACTGGGCCACAGTCACTGGCAAAATGGGTCAGTTCACTGAGTTCCTTGTGGAGGCCAGGTAATGGAATCAAAGTACCTTGGAAGAAAGTGTAGCACTTCTGCTCTGAGTGAATGAGATTCCGATGTAAATACACATCATCCATGGCGATGAGAGAGGCAATTGTGAGAAGCAACTATGACTGCTGGGAACTATGCTGTGACTCCAAGGGGAGAAACAGTGTTAACACTCCATTTATCAAAATTTCAGTGTACTTGATGGTTTCATGAATGGTAATAATATTGCAAAAGAAAGGATAGATCAGGTCCTTGGAGTCTTATCCATTGACTGAGAGTATAATTCAAATCGTATCTACCAGGGAACCCACTTTAGAATCTAAGCACATGCTTTCTATGAGAGAACTAAGGGAATGATATATACACACGTACATAATTCTTTCTATACGTCTACACATGCATTCTTTCAGAAAGAAATTAACATTATTTTGAAAAAGAATTGTATGTATCATGTGCATAGAAAACATGGAGAAAAACATTTTTTACACTCACCTCCTGACTGGAAATATTTCTCATCGAATGGAAATGTGTGTTTTTCAAGGGAGGGAACAGGAGGAAATGAGGAAACAACACTGGAAAAAAGTTTGTTCCTCTGCAGCCATATTTAATGTTTCCATTCGTTATTATATATGAAATAATAGAGAATGCTTGAATATCACTTGCAAACTGAGAACTGACTTTCTTTTAACTTTCAAACTGAAAGACATTCGGTGAAATATAAACTTACCATGAGGAGAAATATCTGGGGATAGGAGAAGAAATATATTTGTATGCAGTTTTCCTTTCTCACACGTGACAAAACAGACAGACGTGACATTTGTTCCGTCCTGGGATTCAGCGAAAGGCAAATGCCCATTAGGTCTGATTCTATATTTCACCAATTGCGTGGATATCCAAGACATTATCGTCACAATATTGATTCCAGTATGGCAGTGGTAAATGTTACGTGTGTCATCCCGAGCTGTGCTGAGTCAGTCCATGTTAGATTTACTCCGAGGAAACGTCATTGCTAGAAAATGTACATTTTCCCTTTCCACAGACAAGTGCTTGACAAGAAACAGTCTGGCTAGTACGACAGCAGCAAGTGAATGACTGGGTCTTTCGTCCTGAGCAGCTATGAAGACGAACCTATTGTTCACTTGATGTACACAGCATCACAGTACCTCTTCAATAGGCATATTTCATGTGGGAACATGGAGATAAGGCCTCAATCGAAGGATTTTGTAAAAATAAAACACTTGTTAAACGCCTGAGCCCTTGTTTTGGGTATGATAATTGAATGTCATCTCTGTTCTTGATTTTGTCAGAAAAGGACAGGCTACCCTTTACATTCTTGACATCTTTTCAGGATTAGGAAGTAAGCCTCCAATTCTGCTCTTCTCATCACTGTGCTTGCACCTGGTATGACCATTCTTGTCTTCAACCATTGTTTTCCTTCTTGGAAACAGTCTCTGGAGGCTACTCTCATTGTCACTTCCGTCTTAGAGCAGACCGGAGACTAGGCAGGGAATGTCTTAAAATGGGATAGTACAGGGAACCGAATGAAGGCTTCTGTCTTCCATATTACGAAACCACTTAGCTAGGGTGACTTAACACACAGAATCCTAAGGAAGATTCAATAGAATAATAAACTTCTCCTTTATTACTCCCTCCAGTCATATTAACAATATTACACATCACATTTTTTTAACCGTTTGGGGTTTGTTAGAGACAGAAACATCAATCTGAGAGTGAAGCATCAATCATTGCCTCTCATTCACAGCCCACGTGGGGACCGAACCTGCATCCAGGGCACGTGCCCTATGGCAATCAAACCAGCACCTTCTGACTGTGTAGGGGGACACAAAACCGATGTAGCCACACCTGGGAGGGCTAAATATCCCTTACATCTACGCTATGGTGAAGAAAAGTAGGGCTTTGGAGGCACCCGGGACTGCCTTCATCACAGTCTCGTGATGCAGCTTTGAATAATTTTGTATCTCTTTGAGCCTCAAGTTTCTGATTGGCAAAATAAAATAAATTATACTTCGTCCAAGAAATGGTTTTGAAGTCTCAGTGAGAAAATGTTATTTGGAAACAGTAACTATCCACCCAATAATTCTAGGCTTTATGGAAATAGTAATAAATATTTCCTCCCTCAACAAATTGCAGTACCATTGGAAAGACACTAGAGTCACCTCTGGCGAAGACACAGGCATACGTAGATGCCCTTTCCCTCCTCACACAGCCAAAACAAGGAGAGCAATGAATTTAAAAACAAAAACCAGCCAGAAACTGGCAGAAAATGGAACTGGATGAGAGTCCAACAACCAAGGAGTTACAGACGAAACATTCACACAGACCAGTAGGAGGGGTAGAAGCGGCAAGTAGGGGTGGAGAGGACTCGCAGCAGGAAGGTGGCTGGAGAACTGGGACGGGAGAGGCGGCCCTGGCAGACAGGTGGCTGGTGGACCAGGCAAGGCAGCAGCTCCAGAGCGAGGGGTAGCATATTTGCTAGCAGATCAATGGAGATGAACAACGGTGGAGCGAAATGGACGACGCAAGCCAGGGCTCCAGCGCAGCTAAATAAAACCTCAAACCTCTGCTGGGAAACACCTGAGGGGTTTGCAGCAGCACAGAACACTCTCAGCCTCACAGGAGAGTTCCTTGGAGAGACACACAGAGTCCGAGAACGTATACAAAACCACTCTCCTGAGAATCAGCTTCACATGGGACTGTTTTGATTGTGGGTAGTAGGGGAAGTGACTGAAAGCCAGCAGAGAGCTAGGCAAGCAGCATCGTTCCCTGTCACACGCCTCCCCAAAATACGGCTCACAGCACGGCCAGGTGGGCTGCCCTAATGAAACCCTAAGGCTCTGCCCATTACCACATAAGAGGCACTCTGAAACAAACAACCAAAAACACATGGCCCAAATGAAAGAAGAGATCAAAGCTCCGACAAAAATGCAGCTAAGTGATGAAGGGTTAGCCAACCCATCAGAGGCACAGTTCCAAATGCTGGTCGTTGTGATGCTCAGCAATTGGCTGAGTATGGTCACAACATAGAGGAACAAGTGCAGCCTAGGAAAAGTGAAATAGAGGAACATGTTCAGGGAACCAACACGGACGGGAAGGAAAGCGGGACTGAGATGAACAGTTTGGAGCAGAAGGAAGAAAAACACATTCAACCAGAACAGAATGAAGAAACAACGATTCAAATCATTGAGGAGAGTCTTAGGAACCTCCAGGGTAATTCTAAGTGGTCCAACATCCAAATCATAGTGGTGGCAGGAGGACAAGAGGAAGAACAAGAAATGGAGACATTCTTTGAAAAGTGAATGAAGGACAACTTCCCCTATCTGGCACAAGAAACAGCCTTCCAGGAAGTCCAGGAAGCCCAGAGAGTCCCAAGGCAGTTGGACCCAAAGAGGAACAACCAAGGCACAGCACAATTACATTGCCCGAGATTAAAGATAAGGAGAGAATCTGAGAAGCTGCAAGAGATAAGGAGACAGTTACCTACAAAGGAATTCCGAAAAGATTGTCAGCTGATTTCTCAACAGAAACATTGGAGGCAAGAAAGGGCTGGGAAGAAGTATCCCAAGTGATGAAATGCAAGGAACTCCATCCAAGATTGTTCTGTCCAGCAAAGCTGTCTTTTCGAACGCTCGGGCAGATAAAGTGCTGCCCAGACAAGTTCAATTTAAAGGAGTTCATCATCTCCAAGCCCTTATTATATGAAAAGATACAGAAAGTTGCCTAAGGAAAAAGAAGGTAAAAAAAAAAAAAAATCGAATAAAATGGCAGCAAAGTCACATCTATCAACAACCTAACCTTAAAAGCAAAAATAAAAACACACTACGCAGACAATTCCAACAGGAAATGAATGGCAGAAATGGAGGTAATATGGAGGGTTATTAGCGGGAGGGGGTGGACCGACAACGGGGGAAAAGGTACAGGGAATAAGAAACATTAATGATAGGAGCAAAATAGACCGGAGGAGGTAAGGGTGGTATAGGAAGAGGAATGGGAATGACATTATTGATACAGGAAAACAAAGGCAGCGATGACACAATACCCCTGGTTATTTTTCTTCTATGACTGTGTTCTGTCTTCCTCACTGGTTTCCACTCTTTCTATTCCTAACTCTAGGCTCTCATCAAAGTCAGGTTTTTCTTTTGTTTTAACTTCAAAACTTAATTTTTATTTTTTAGCCATAAAACACGATTTTCATAAAACCCTTCTACTAGGTTAAATTTTTAATAGATATTGATTTAATTTTATGTTTATTCAGTTATAATTGACTGCATTTCCTCCCCATCCCTGCACCTCACCCTAGCCAGTCCCACCTCCCCCAGACACCTCAAAACTCCCCTTTGATTTTCTCCTTGTGCATTTTAGAGTAGTAGATCCTGTAGACCACTCTCCCCTCTATCCCCTCCCTCTTCCCCTCTGACTATTGTACCATTGTTCTTAAAGTCCTATGTGTCTGTTTCTATTTTGTTTCCTTTTTTCCTCAGTTGATTATGTTGTCCTTAAAGGTGAGATCATTTGGTATTTCTCCCTCACAGCCTGGCGCATTTCACTTAACCTAATGCTGTCCAGTTCCATCCATACCATTGCAAAGTGTATCAGCTCCTTCTTTCTCTCTTCGGTGCAGATTTCCATTGTGTAAATGTACCATAGTTTTTGGATCCACTCATTAGCTAATGGGCACCTAGGTAGCCTCCAGCACTGGTCTATTGTAAATCGTGGTGCTATGGACATTGGGGTGCACAGGTTCTCTGGCATTGGTGTTTCAGTGTTCTAAGCGTACAATCCCAGCAGTGGAATTTCTGGGTCAAACGGCTTTTCCATTTTTAGTTTGCAGAGGAAATTCCATACAGTTCTCCACAGTGGCCGCACCAGTCTGCATTCGCACCAACAATGTCCTGGTTGTCCCTTTTCTCCTCATCCTCTCCGACATCCGTGTCTTGCTTTGTTTATGTTGGCCACTCCGGCTGTTGTGAGATGGAACCTCATTGTGGTTTAATTTTATAAACGAAGAACACAGTAGAAGGAATCAAAAGCAGGATCGGGGGAGCTGAGGACCGCCTCAACAAATTCACTTTTCTCTATAATTTCTTTCGAGTATTTATCGTTATTGTTCCTTTATTCGTGCAAGGGGTTTTCTATTACTCATCCATGCAGACTAGGATTATTGGGATTGTATTATGCGGTGGAGATTGCTGCTAAAATGCCTTGGAGAAAGACGACAAAGGTAAATTAGGCAGGGTCTCAGGCCTCAGAAAATGTGCAGCCCAGTGTAGCTCCGATGTTTAACGCCTCCTGCGGTCTTCTATTGCATACTATAACGTGTTCATTGGATGTTTCTTAAAGTCATTGGACAATAAGAAGCAGAGTCGTCTTCTATTTAAAAAACTAGTGGCAATCCCGTGTCACGCAATTGAATCAGCGCAATTATTATTGTCCCAAGTTCAAGGATCATAAATTCGAAGTCCATCTGCCTTTTCTCCCACTGCCATCTTTACACGTATTACAAGATTTTGATCCATCTTCCCCAAAGTGTCTTTATCCTTCATCTCTTCCCTTGCCATTCTACTGCTAAAACTGCAGTTCCAAAGTAGTAGGAACATGTCAGCGATGGTCTCTACGTGACCCATCTGTCCTTGATTAAAGAATTTTGTATGAGAGACACTGGGGTAGGGTTGAGGGATGGGGAGACCTGCAGAAAATTGTAAGTGAATTTTTTTTTTCAGAGAGACCCTGAAATAAAACCCAACAGCCAGAAGCAAGAGGGAGTTGCGGGGAGATAATGAGGGTGGGGAAGGGGGCAGGGGTACCAGGAACATGTATACGGAGATGTGGACAGAGCCAAAAGTGATGGGAAGATGGAGGATCGAACATGGGGATGGGTCTGGAGGGAGGCAGTGGGGACTCACCGGAGTTAGAGGTGGTTTTGTGGGAGGTAGTATGGTCAAAGAGAAATGAAAAGTCTTTGCATTGAATAATGTTTTCCTATATGAATATTTGAAAAAATCCTCTGTTCTTATCTGTACCTGAAGCCTAACATTTAACTTGTTAATGTGCATGTCCCTGTTCATATTTTGTTTCCTTTTTTCCTCAGTTGATGATGTTGTACTTAAAGGTGAGATCATTTGGTATTTCTCCGTCACAGCCTGGCACATTTCACTTAGCATGATGGTGTCCATTTCCATCCATAGCATTGCATGGTTGTCTCTAAAAGACTCCCACCACATCATCCCTATGAGGAGCCTTGGGAACTATGTCGTCTAACAACCTACTTTCACAGATAACAGGTCTTGGAAGTTAATTGATTGGTGTGTGCTCTGTTACTATGAGCACGATTGTCTCAGTTACATCTAACTGCTTTGTATGTCCATAGAGTCCTTGCAGTTTGGCTTCCTTTGCAAACTATTTAAGATGTGTGAGTATGTACGCTCATGTATGCTTGTGTATTCCTTTGGTTTGGGGTTTGCATTTCAATGAAAATTAATTGCTGATTCTTACCTGATGAATTCATTTGTTCTGAATCAGGTTTATGCTTTAGACCACACTTACCATTTTGTTCATCCTAAGATCTTTTCTCTGAATTAAACCTCGTAGTATAAGACAGACTTCTCGAACTTCTCCTTAGTACCCCCAGCCTATTACTGTGGTTTGGAAAGTGTTTCACTTACTGAAACAGGACCCTGGATTGTAAGACGCATTGCTAGTATGGTCAGCGTTTTCTCAAGGCTTGGAAAGTGAAATGTTATGCTTCTGTAGATTATAAAGTTGAAATGTATATTTCCTAGGCTTTGGCCCTTTACACATTCCTTCTATGAATATTCAAGAGTCTCTCCATGTATCTACAAGTTGACGTAACAAGGAAGTGCTTACCCTTCAACGACCTCCCACGTTTGAAGCACTCTAGGAAGCAAGTCATTAGGTCTTATGTATTTATATACATGAAGAATATTCAAATGATCTTTGACTAGGGCTTCCCAGAGAGTACCAACCCAGTATGTGTTATATATCACATTATAAGGAGCTGGCACCAATACTTATAAATTGTAGAAGAAATACAACGGTCCTATATAAATTTTGTCTTTTTCATGTGACTGTCTTGACGTGATAACTTTGCATGTTTTTTGACATATATTTTTCGTCTCTGTCATGAATGAGTATTGTGCATACGCTGTATTTCTTCCCTGAAAAAAAGCGCTCTACTGTTCATTTTTTCTGGAGCATGAACTGCTATCTAGGGATATTTCTCTGGCCTTCTCTGAATTCTTTTTTCCCTGTAGTAACGCATACGATAGGATCAGGAAATGTCAAAAGGGAGAACAATGCCATTTTCCACCAATGTTTATGGAAAGATGTGAAAACTGTGAGTAGGGTTAATGACGGTCTTTCTTAATGAATGGAAAAAATCTAGAGTAATGATTTTAAAAATATTGGTCTTTAATATTTATGGGCTGTTGTTTAATTCATCAAAAATATTTCACACTTTACTTTTGGAGTCCCTGATTCTCCCATTTCCATTAAGTACGTGAAGTTTCTCTACACGAAACCACCTACACCTGGAAAAATACCCTACTTCATTTGGTTTCAAAGGGTCCCATGAAAAATGTAGGTTAATGTCAAGACTACTTCACCATACAGGATGCCTACTGTGTCTACATATATTTGCTTCTCATCGTTAATGGAAGGAGTGAATTAATTTTTTCTTCCCTAGAGTGTACAATTTATTTCGTCCAATGATTTATTAATCCTAGAAGTTGGTTCTATGGGGTTGACACCTATGTTTCATGATTCCTTATGGATATGTTACAGCTTGACCTTAGAGCGGAGAGCAGCTTTACCACTTGTCATTATTTTTTTACTCACTTTGTGGTATGAGAGACAGTTTTTATCCTTTCTGATATTTACCAAAGTCCATATTTTCAAGTTTCCGATAATCAATACATCTATTGTCATTACAGAGAACATGCTTGGGACTGTTATTGTTGCAAAATGCACTTTGAATTGGGTATTCTCTGCTTAGAGTACTCTTCATTTTCTCAGGTTTTTAGAGGTAACCCCATGCCCTTTTACAATTTCATGAAGCAGAAGTAATTAAGGCCAAACTGACGGAATTTTAAATATGTCCAATTCATCTAGCAGGAAAGAACCACCAAAGGTAGTCGAAGCTATGTCTTCCATTTTAAGTAATGACGTGAGTGTGTCTAAAAAAATACAAGAAGGGGGGAGTTGTTAAAAGTCAGAAGATAGTTGTAAACATCCTTCATTACATCCCAAGTACAGAGGAAACCAGCAGTTCCAGAAAGGAAGAAAAATATCTACAGACTAGTTTTATGGAAGGGCATTTGAACTAAACCAAGAAAGGACTGCAGGGTGGAGACAAGGTGACGCGCTTACCCTTACAGAGCAAAATACTGTCACGCAAAGGAAAAAGTTATGCTAGTATGCAGAAGCTAGATGCGTGATACTATTCTGGATTTAACGCAGCATGCGAAGGCCATGGTTCACATCATTTTTCCAAGTGTGAAAGTGACACAGACAGACTCTTACCTCACAGACACTAAATGCTTTCCCCTGACACGGTTTGTTCACTGGTGTCTTAACCTTCCTGGGACATCTGAAGGTTTCCTTGTCATATTCAGCCACGGATCTCGCAGTAGAATGTGCGCCACACATCGCAAGGCTCCTAAACTCTCTCAGGCTCTGTACCTGTGCTGCATTTTAATGCGATCTCGTGCTACATTCTGCATCACTAAACCTGCCACACCAACCAAGTTGTATTCTCTTTCGCCGTGCCTTAGCATGACTGCCTTCTAAATATGAACTTGGAGTGAACATGACTTCACCTTGACATCATGCTTTCTTTCCTTCAAATAATTTCAGTGCTTACCCAGTTTCAATTAACGGCATAACATCTGTTAAGGTCGTATTCTTCATCAAGGACATTTTTTAAGTCGGTGAAACATATGTTTTACATATATTGTGTTATGCACACATATTTCCCTACTCTGGCTTGACAGTAGATTGGGAGAGGAAGAATTAAAGGATATAAGAACTAATTCTAACAAGGGAAATCATTGTTACTTGCCCCTTCAATATTCACCATCACCACTTCCCTTCTTTATTGCTGTCAGAAGGCATGTTTTTCGTGGGGAAAGCACTTTAAAAGTCTTCAGCACCGAGTTGCATTTTATCTATCCCAATCAGGGCCAAGTGTTTCTCACTTTCATGGTCTGCATTATAGATGTGAGGGGCCATGTGATCCCGGTCTGCAACTCAGGGCACAGAACGCAGTCTGCCAGGGTCACCTTTGGAAAAACTGTTTCTTTATCCGTTAAAAAGGAAAGCCAAGGTGCCACCACTTTCTTGACTCCCATTCGACAGCATGGAATGCTGATGCTGTATGTGGGTTAGAACAGCCATCTTGAGACCTGTAGGGAAGCCAAGGGACCACAACCAGTACAGTTAAGCCACGTGAGAAGTGTCAACAGCAGCTTTGTAGTTGCTTCCCCTTATTGTCGGCCAAAAAGGAAAACTATGCCACCTACTGAAGCATTAATTGTCTGCATCAGTTTGCTTATTACTCCCACAAAAGGTATTGAAAATGGAGCCATGCAGCATGTTTTGTAAACAAAACACTTTAGTTAGGTTTCGTCTCAAGAAGAAGCAAAGCATAAATCTCATGGATTAAAGCAAACACATATCTCTCACTTCTGAGTCTTCAGTTTAAGTATGATTTTTGTCGAGTCTCCTCATCTTGTCTTGGCTTGGATTTTGGTGGAAGGTAGAACTTTGGATTGAATGAGGTGTTTCCTCTGAGGGAAGGCAAGAATGAATGTGTATCCATTCAATAGAACATTTCTTGTGTAGGCAGCTGTCCCAAGTTAATGAGGAGTGACCGTAATTAGCGTTTCTTGGACGTTTACACATCACGTCCTCCTCTTGCCAATCATTGAGAACGTCACATAGCCAAGGTCAACATCATAGCAGGGAAATACGTTCTCGCAGCGGTAAGGGGTAAAGTGGAGAGGGAGCATTTTCTCTGAATAAAATTTACAACACATAATGTTAACTCTGGGATTATGGTGTTGCATAATTGGTTATATTCACTTTTATCGCTACTAAATTCAATATTATTACATGACAAGATATTTATCTCACTATTTGGTTTGAAGGATCAGTTACTCGTCTTTAGAGAGAGGAAGTGAGGGAGAGAAACACCAAGGCATGGTGGCCTCTCAGGCGCCCCCTAGTGAGGACACAGCCCACAACCCAGCCATGTGCCTTGACTAGGAATTGAACACCTAACCCTTTGCAAAATGCATTTCCTTCCTGGAAATGGTCATGCTTTCTGTCGCATCAGGCCTTTCACATCTGCTTATTCCCCTGGCTCCGTTATGATCTGCCATTATTCCTACCCGCCCTTTTCCCATCTGAAAGCCTGCTTACCCTCCGCCCCCCATGAACTGACAGTGCTCATGCCTGACTCAGCTCAGATAGAAGTCCCTCTGAAGAGTCACCTTTCATCCTTGTCTTTCCAGTAGCCCGGGATCCACAAATATGTTTTTATTGCTGTATATATAGCGTGCGATGTTAATGATGTAAATACATGTCAATGTATTTCCCTCTTCCTGTATCCGACCACGAATGCCTTTGACTCAGAGATCATATCGTATTTATGTTTACACCTAACATAGAACACACAACCTTGATCAGTAAATTAGTGGTGATCACTACAGGAATTAAATGCATCCAAATCTCACTCTCCCGCGAGTGCTGGGACCAAGAGTAAAAATCCTTGAGCCCTCCACCATTTCTCCACACGTTATATAGGTTCCAAGAAATTCAGCCAATGACATTGGGTTGAAAGAGATGTCCCAAACAGTTCAATGAAACTCGCAGTGTTGCAGAAGAGCAGCCATGGCTCCACAGGGGGTATCTAAGGAGATTAATGGTGTGCATAGAAGCTTCTGGTCATTTTGAACATCTACTGGTGGAGCTAAGCTACTCTTCCCTGCCCCTGGCATTTCACACTGCAGTCAGCAGCACAGATGGGGAGTAAATATGCTGAGAATCTTGAGGAGAGTGGCCAAAATACGTTGCCCTTCAGGACACTCTGACACTTGTTGTTTTCTCGTGAAATCTCACCCCTATGCATTTGTCATGTGTGAGAAACAAGCTCTTGATTCTGACCACAAACTCCTGAAGTATGTCCTAGGAGCTGGCGTTAAGTCCTGCACTTCAACTTGGAAATGCGGTGTGCCCAGGAGAACACCGATCAGCAGGGTGACCAGGAGCGAAAAGACAGCCAAGACTGTAGTGCATTTTCCTGTGTAATCCTCCCTTTGTGGTAAAATATCCCAGGGGCTCCCTTTCTTGATATGCTTCCTTTGTCTTTACAGAGGATTAGAACCATTTGTTTCATACAAGTTCACTATTTACTTGTTTGTTTCTCTGTTTATTTCTTTATTGCATACAAAACTCTAATATGTTGCTACACTATTATTCCTATAAAATTGTTGCTATACTAATACTCCCTGTGATGGAGGCCATCTGTCTCCCCTGGCCACGCGCCCACTGAGTTGCTGATTGGTCAGCTGTCCCTTGTGACGTCACAGTGCATATTCCCTCCTGCCATGGGAACACAGGGTCCCTTGGGGCCGGCCAGCAGGAACTGTTGGGGCAGGCCTTCAGGAGCGGCTGGTCCTGTGGCAGGAAGGCGGAGTATCCCCGCAGGCAGCGCAGCCTTGGGCTATAGGCTCTGAGCAGCAGACAGCAGTGGAGGACAAGGAGATGGAAGAGCCAGGGGTGGAGGAGCAAGAGGTGCTGGAGGAGGAGGTGCAGGAGCCTAGGATTGAGGAGCCAGGGAACAGCGGCGCACAGGTGAGCAGTAGCCTCTCAGGTCCTGCTGTTCCAAGTGAGTCCCCAACTCTCCCTGCCCCCCGCCCCCACCATACACGCCACAGCCAGGTTCCAACTTCTTACCCGCCGACTTGGGGGGTGGCTGACCCTGCAACCATCTTCCCCAGAAGCCACGCCCGCCCTAACCCATGGTCCCCCTTACCCGTGGTTCCCCCTTGGTCCCTGTCAGGATATCCAGTCCATCCCCGCTGTCTGGGACACATCCACGGCGCTGAGGCGACTGCACAAGGAACTGGCGAACATCACGATCGATCCCCCGCCCATGTGCTCTGCAGGGCCAGTGGATGACAACATGTTCCAATGGAAGGGGACCATCATGGGACCCCCGGACAGCCCCTATGAGGGAGGGGTGTTCTGCCTAAACATACAATTCCCTCGAAATTACCCCTTCAGGCCTCCGGCGATTTCCTTCACCACCCCGATCTACCACCCCAATATCAACCGAAAGGGATATATCTGTGTCGATATTCTCAGGTCCCAGTGGTCTCCTATAATGACCATATCCAAACTCTTGCTGTCCATCAGCTCCTTGCTATGTGACCCCAACCCCAACCATGCCTTTGTTCCATCCATTGGGAGAATGTACCTAAAGGACAGGAAGGCATATGATACCATGGCGCGAGCTTGGACCAAGAAGTATGCTATGTGAGGGAGGGGCAAATGATCACCCCTCACCTCAATAAAACACCTGGCTGTTGAACGGGCTCTTCTTTGATAGCTTTCTGGGAGGAATCCTTTCCCTTCTCACATCTGCCTATGAGGGTGTGTGGAGGCCTGGTGGGAAGCAGTGTTTGGGGGAAGGGCAAGGTTGGGAGACGGGGTATTTTGAGAGAGGCTAGTAGTAATAAATATTTGACTGAAACACTTCTTTCCTGCTTCAGGATGGGAAAGCAAGAACAAGGGGGTGGTGGGATTAGCAGGCGTCCTTTAGCACGCCCAAGGTGGGGGAAACACTGGATGAAGAATAGGAAGATCATTAGGTATCTGGTTCATACTGAGGTACCTGTGTCTTCAGGGTTTTTGCTTGGACCGACATGGAAGGTAAGCCACAGCCTCTTCTTTCAGGCCCACAATTAACTGTAGAAATATTAAGTGGATGAGGAGATGTCACAAAAGAAAACGAAGTCTTTTCTTCCAAGAATTCTCCACCCCCCCACACGACACTGCCCGCCTTTTTGACCCGTCTGCCACCCTCCACAGTCTGGGCTATATTCCCATTCTCAGGTCATGCTTATTGACAATAGAACACTTGTACAGGCTGCCCAAGTGCCCATGAGTAGATGAGTGGATAAAAGAACTGTGGTATGTGCACACAATGGAATAAATAGTACATGGAAATCTGTCCCTTTGTGACAGTGTGGATGGACCTGAAAAACCTTAGGCTCCGTGAAATAAGCCAGTCAGAGGACGACAAATAAATACCATAGGATCTCTGTCATAAGGAGCATCTAATGAACAAACTGAAGTAACAAGGAAAATGGGGAGAGGCTCCTAGAGAGCTGGCAGCCAGCTGTCAGAGGGGGTATGGGGTGCAGGCTAGGTGGGAAACCGGAAGGGAGTAAGAAAAGACCTTCCCAGATAACAGTATGGAGAAGACCAAGGGAAAAGGGGTGGGGCGGTGCAATAGAAGGGCGTGAAGGGGGACAGCGGGTGCTGCCAGAAGCAGACTTGAATGGGGTGGTGAACACACAATACAATATGCAAAGGATGAAGTGTAGACTCCCACGCTGCAAACCTGCAAATTTCACTCACCTGTGTCACCCCCCAGTAAGTGCAATTAAAAAATAACAGGATAGGAAAGTTTCCTTTCTTTGTGTAAATCTTTTCTCTATGAAAGAGTGTCCTCAATCCGTTGTCAGTGGAGCACTCCTGCGACTGAGCAGCAGTTTGGGTCCTGCTGCCTGCCTGCTAGGCTAAGTGTTAGAGGCAAAGGTTGGGTGGTGAAGGAAAGGGGTTAGGAACACCAGGAAGACAGACGAGAGAGACGCCAATGAAAACCACAATGAGATATAACCTCACAAGGTGAAAATGGCAATCATTGGATATATCTAATCGCCACAAATGCTGGCAGAGTTTGAAAACAAAGGCAACCATTTTGCCCTGTGGGTGGGAATGCAGAATGGGGAAGTCACGGTGGAAAACATGTTTGCATTTCTTCAGGTAATGGAACTGCCTGTTGGTTCATCAATTCCATTGGTGTATTTATACCCTGAGAATCCACAAAGATGCGCCATGCTACAGGTCTACATTATAAATGAGTAAGAACAATTAAGTAATCAGCGCCAAGGAGTGAGAGGGTCAGAATTCAAAAGGCAAGAGTGGCTAAACTCAAATACCAGGTGTGCAGGGACTTTGAGCATCCACGTGAGAGAGGATTTAGAGCTATGTGAAAGGGGCAGATCCTGATGACCTGACTGACAGGAGAGATTTTCCAAATTCTGCTTTCATAACATTAGGGTGCTGATTCCTTGCAGGATTGCTCATTGGTGTCATGAGAAAGAGGCATCTAACAGCCTTTTCAGGACCTTGGGACCCTACAGGCAGTCTGTGTGGTCCCTTTTTGCACTCTATGTCTGAGTGAGGCCATCTTTTCATCATTTCCTTCTACCAAAACAATATCTTCCAGTAGTTTGTAGAAAGGAGCAGACATACGAATGCCTCTGTCTTCCTTAAGCTGGCAAATAAAGAGATTTGCAGAAATAGAAAAAAACAAAAACAAAAACAAAAACCGAAAAACCCAGGACACTACACTCATTAAACGTAGGTATTATTAATATATGCTGTTTACAATTTAATAAGAATCCATGGACATATAAGTAAATCTCTTTCCATGCATTAAATATATGCAAAGATAGATTGGGATAAACTACTGTGGGGGCTGAAAATGTTTAATGCTTTTCCTTCCTCCTTTTAAGTTCTTCAGGCTGGGCTAATAACCAAATTGATAGAGGTGGGCTGATAGGAGAAAATGCAAGTTCAATAGACGTTCATGGGTAATTCACACTAGCATGACACATCCACGGGAATTCCAAAGACAGTGAGACAACACCGGGTTGCTAGGACATTTTGGACAAAGAAGAAAAGGCAGGGTAACATGGTACTAGATTTTGAGGAATGCGAAAGAGTGATTTACAAGCAGTTGAGGAAGCGCCAAGCACACAGGCCAGGGCCTTAGTTCTGGGTGAATCCGCAACAATGGGACGCAGCAGGTACTCGGCTATGTGGACATGCCTTAAGCGGTCTACTCTTCACACTTAGTTCCATTAGGCTGAGGACATTCAGCAGTTTCTCTGTCTGAGTCTCTAGGGCAGGAAAGGGAGGAAGACCCACGGTTCCGAGAGTGGTTTGTTTCTTGATAAATAGCTTACGATTCCTTTCCCAAAAAGCACTTTCAGGACGGCAGAATTTTCCCTTCACTACAGCTGCTGGAAAGAGAAGGTCCGGACAGAGGCGTCTGAGCAAACATGGTGAGCTTGGTTGGGAGGCATGTTATCAAGGGTGCACAGCGGGGAGCATTCCTTTGGTGTCCCTTTCCTTCCTGCACAGCACTTCAGGCAGACACCACCGGGTGGTCAGAGGTGAACTTTACTTACAAATTTCGGCCTCATAGCTTCAGCCAAGTGGTTTGCAGTGCACATATTTTGGCTAAGACGATCACTAGCTTCCAGTTCCATCCCTGGATTCACGGTAGTGCAGCTGGTTTGCAGGCGTTCCCTTTCCAGGTGCCTTCTGCCAGGACCTCATAGTCTAATCTGTGATGTTCGGTGGTTTCTGTTCTACTACGAGCGAGTCACGTGTGTGGAGGATTTGACTTCCTTACGAATTGCAAATGAACAGATGCAACAACTGATCCACGGGAGGTAAAGTAAATGGTAAAAACACGTGTTACTTTGACAAGGCAGATGTAGAAATAGAACTGAGTCTCACATGTGCATTTGTGTCTGAGAGCTGGGAGTGGAGACCTGGGATGTGCAGAAAAGTTTATGTGGAAAAACCAACTGATTTAAACCCTCATTTTAAAAATTAATTAATTTATTTTATTCAGTTACAATTGTCTGGATTAGCTCCTGTTCGCTCCCCCACCCCGGGCAAGTCCCACCTCACTACTCCCCTCTAACCTCCCCTTTAAATTTATCCTTGTGTCCTATATAGTAGCTCCTATAGAGCACTGTCCCCCCTATGGCGTCCCAATGCCCTGTGGCTACTGTTACAATGTTCTTAATTTCAGTATCTCTGGTTATATTTTGTTTGCTTTTTCTTTTCTTGATTATGTTCCAGTTCAACGTGAGATCCTCTGCACCCCAATGTTCAGAGCAACACAATTTACAATAACCAAGTACTGGAAGTAACTTAAGTGCCCATCAGTTAATGAGAGGATCCAAAAAGTATGGTACTTTTAGACAATGGAATTTTACGCAGCGGAGAGAAAGAAGGAGCTAATACCCTGTGCAATGGCATGGGTGAAAGTTGTGGGCACTATGCTAAGTGAAATAAGGCAGGTGTTGAGGGAGAAATACTATTTAGCGCCCCTCGCCCGCACAGCTTTTTCTTTTCTTTTTTTTTTTTTTTTTTTTTTGCGAATTTTATAGGATTAATGCTGACAGCAAAGGGTAACCAATCTCCTGAGTGGAATTAAAGGCTCAATGAAGAGTCAAAGAGTCTGACTACATGAATTATATGTTGAAGGGTAATGTGTCTAATTATATTTTCCAAATGATCTTAAGTAATCCATGCATTTTGAAAGGATATCTACCATTTGAAATGGACACTAAAGACTGCAAAATAGGCACGTGTGGAATCCAATGAGTTCTATAACCTAACAAAAATGTAGAAACAGGGATGATACACGAAACAGAACGAGGGTTGTCGCAAGGGAAGCGGCTGGGTGAATGGAAGAAGAAGGTGAAGGGATTACTGGAAGGACAGCTGTTCAGGATCCTTGGACACGGATCACAATGGGGGGGTGGCCAGAGGGCAGAGGAGCGGGAGCTGGGTGCAGGAGAGCAAAGGGGGAAGAGGGGTGAACAACTGTATTAGCAGAAACAACCCCCAAAATGTACATTAAAAACTAGTCCCTTCAAAACAACTTGGCCAATAATTGGCAGTGTTCCCTTCCCTCCTCACTAAACCCACCACAGAACTCTACCCACAGGAAGAACACATTGTGTCCTGGCTCCGGTTCCTCTGCCATGCTCTGATATATTCCGAGAAGGTATTTCCGGGACATTGTCCACACAGTTCCTGGATCTCCACTGAGAATTTGGCTTATTCAGGTAACTGGGCCACAGTCACTGGCAAAATGGGTCAGTTCACTGAGTTCCTTGTGGAGGCCAGGTAATGGAATCAAAGTACCTTGGAAGAAAGTGTAGCACTTCTGCTCTGAGTGAATGAGATTCCGATGTAAATACACATTATCCATGGCGATGAGAGAGGCAATTGTGAGAAGCAACTATGACTGCTGGGAACTATGCTGTGACTCCAAGGGGAGAAACAGCGTTAACACTCCATTTATCAAAATTTCAGTGTACTTGATGGTTTCATGAATTGTAATAATATTGCAAAAGAAAGGATAGATCAGGTCCTTGGAGTCTTATCCATTGATTGAGAGTATAATTCAAATCGTATCTACCAGGTAACCCCCTTTGGAATCTAAGCACATGCTTTCTATGAGAGAACTGAGGGAATGATATATACACACGTACATAATTCTTTCTATATGTCTACACATGCATTCTTTCAGAAAGAAATTAACATTATTTTGAAAAAGAATTGTATGTATCATGTGCATAGAAAACATGGAGAAAAACATTTTTTACACTCACCTCCTGACTGGAAATATTTCTCATCGAATGGAAATGTGTGTTTTTCAAGGGAGGGAACAAGAGGAAATGAGGAAACAACACTGGAAAAAAGTTTGTTCCTCTGCCGCCATATTTAATGTTTCCATTCGTTATTATATATGAAATAATGGAGAATGCTTGAATATCACTTGCAAACTGAGAACTGACTTTCTTTTAACTTTCAAACTGAAAGACATTCGGTGAAATATAAACTTACCATGAGGAGAAATATCTGAGGATAGGAAAAGAAATATATTTGTATGCAGTTTTCCTTTCTCACACGTGACAAAAGAGACAGACGTGACATTTTGTTCCGTCCTGGGATTCAGCGAAAGGCAAATACCCATTAGGTCTGATTCTATATTTCACCAATTGCGTGGATATCCAAGACATTATCGTCGCAATATTGATTCCAGTATGGCAGTGGTAAATGTTACGTGTGTCATCCCGAGCTGTGCTGAGTCATTCCATGTTAGATTTACTCCGAGGAAACGTCATTGCTACAAAATGTACATTTTCCCTTTCCACAGACAAGTGCTTGACAAGAAATAGTCTGGCTAGTACGACAGCAGCAAGTGAATGACTGGGTCTTTCGTCCTGAAGAGCTGTGAAGACGAACCTGTTGTTCACTTGATGTACACAGCATCACAGTAACTCTTCAATAGGCATATTTCATGTGGGAACATGGAGATAAGGCCTCAATCGAAGGATTTTGTAAAAATAAAACACTTGTTAAACGCCTGAGCCCTTGTTTTGGGTATGATAATTGAATGTCATCTCTGTTCTTGATTTTGTCAGAAAAGGACAGGCTACCCTTTACATTCTTGACATCTTTTCAGGATTAGGAAGTAAGCCTCCAATTCTGCTCTTCTCATCACTGTGCTTGCACCTGGTATGACCATTCTTGTCTTCAACCATTGTTTTCCTTCTTGGAAACAGTCTCTGGAGGCTACTCTCATTGTCACTTCCGTCTTAGAGCAGACAGGAGACTAGGCAGGGAATGTCTTAAAATGGGATAGTACAGGGAACCGAATGAAGGCTCCTGTCTTCCATATTACGAAACCACTTAGCTAGGGTGACTTAACACACAGAATCCTAAGGAAGATTCAATAGAATAATAAACTTCTCCTTTATTACTCCCTCCAGTCATATTAACAATATTACACATCACATTTTTTTAACCGTTTGGGGTTTGTTAGAGACAGAAACATCAATCTGAGAGTGAAGCATCAATCATTGCCTCTCATTCACAGCCCACGTGGGGACCGAACCTGCATCCAGGGCACGTGCCCTATGGCAATCAAACCAGCACCTTCTGACTGTGTAGGGTGACACAAAACCGATGTAGCCACACCTGGGAGGGCTAAATATCCCTTACCTCTACGCTATGGTGAAGAAAAGTAGGGCTTTGGAGGCACCCGGGACTGCCTTCATCACAGTCTCGTGATGCAGCTTTGAATAATTTTGTATCTCTTTGAGCCTCAAGTTTCTGATTGGCAAAATAAAATAAATTATACTTCGTCCAAGAAATGGTTTTGAAGTCTCAGTGAGAAAATGTTATTTGGAAACAGTAACTATCCACCCAATAATTCTAGGCTTTATGGAAATAGTAATAAATATTTCCTCCCTCAAAAATTGCAGTACCATTGGAAAGACACTAGAGTCATCTCTGGCGAAGACACAGGCATACGTAGATGCCCTTTCCCTCCTCACACAGCCAAAACAAGGAGAGCAATGAATTTAAAAACAAAAACCAGCCAGAAACTGGCAGAAAATGGAACTGGATGAGAGTCCAACAACCAAGGAGTTACAGACTAAACATTCACACAGACCAGTAGGAGGGGTAGAAGCGGCAAGTAGGGGTGGAGAGGACTCGCAGCAGGAAGGTGGCTGGAGAACTGGGACGGGAGAGGCGGCCCTGGCAGACAGGTGGCTGGTGGACCAGGCAAGGCAGCAGCTCCAGAGCGAGGGGTAGCATATTTGCTAGCAGATCAATGGAGATGAACAACGGTGGAGCGAAATGGACGACGCAAGCCAGGGCTCCAGCGCAGCTAAATAAAACCTCAAACCTCTGCTGGGAAACACCTGAGGGGTTTGCAGCAGCACAGAACATTCTCAGCCTCACAGGAGAGTTCCTTGGAGAGACACACAGAGTCCGAGAACGTATACAAAACCACTCCCCTGCGAATCAGCTTCACATGGGACTGTTTTGATTGTGGGTAGTAGGGGAAGTGACTGAAAGCCAGCAGAGAGCTAGGCAAGCAGCATCGTTCCCTGTCACACCCCTCCCCAAAATACGGCTCACAGCACGGCCAGGTGGGCTGCCCTAATGAAACCCTAAGGCTCTGCCCATTACCACATAAGAGGCACTCTGAAACAAACAACCAAAAACACATGGCCCAAATGAAAGAAGAGATCAAAGCTCCGACAAAAATGCAGCTAAGTGATGAAGGGTTAGCCAACCTACCAGAGGCACAGTTCCAAATGCTGGTCGTTGTGATGCTCAGCAATTGGCTGAGTATGGTCACAACATAGAGGAACAAGTGCAGCCTAGGAAAAGTGAAATAGAGGAACATGTTCAGGGAACCAACACGGACGGGAAGGAAAGCGGGACTGAGATGAACAGTTTGGAGCAGAAGGAAGAAAAACACATTCAACCAGAACAGAATGAAGAAACAACAATTCAAATCACTGAGGAGAGTCTTAGGAACCTCCAGGGTAATTCTAAGTGGTCCAACATCCAAATCATAGTGGTGGCAGGAGGACAAGAGGAAGAACAAGAAATGGAGACATTCTTTGAAAAGTGAATGAAGGACAACTTCCCCTATCTGGCACAAGAAACAGCCTTCCAGGAAGTCCAGGAAGCCCAGAGAGTCCCAAGGCAGTTGGACCCAAAGAGGAACAACCAAGGCACAGCACAATTACATTGCCCGAGATTAAAGATAAGGAGAGAATCTGAGAAGCTGCAAGAGATAAGGAGACAGTTACCTACAAAGGAATTCCCAAAAGATTGTCAGCTGATTTCTCAACAGAAACATTGGAGGCAAGAAAGGGCTGGGAAGAAGTATCCCAAGTGATGAAATGCAAGGAACTCCATCCAAGATTGTTCTGTCCAGCAAAGCTGTCTTTTCGAACGCTCGGGCAGATAAAGTGCTGCCCAGACAAGTTCAATTTAAAGGAGTTCATCATCTCCAAGCCCTTATTATATGAAAAGATACAGAAAGTTGCCTAAGGAAAAAGAAGGTAAAAAAAAAATGCGAATAAAATGGCAGCAAAGTCACATCTATCAACAACCTAACCTTAAAAGCAAAAATAAAAACACACTACGCAGACAATTCCAACAGGAACTGAATGGCAGAAATGGAGGTAATATGGAGGGTTATTAGCGGGAGGGGGTGGACCGACAACGGGGGAAAAGGTACAGGGAATAAGAAACATTAATGATAGGAGCAAAATAGACCGGAGGAGGTAAGGGTGGTATAGGAAGAGGAATGGGAATGACATTATTGATACAGGAAAACAAAGGCAGCGATGACACAATACCCCTGGTTATTTTTCTTCTATGACTGTGTTCTGTCTTCCTCACTGGTTTCCACTCTTTCTATTCCTAACTCTAGGCTCTCATCAAAGTCAGGATTTCTTTTGTTTTAACTTCAAAACTTAATTTTTATTTTTTAGCCATAAAACACGATTTTCATAAAACCCTTCTACTAGGTTTAATTTTTAATAGATATTGATTTAATTTTATGTTTATTCAGTTATAATTGACTGCATTTCCTCCCCATCCCTGCACCTCACCCTAGCCAGTCCCACCTCCCCCAGACACCTCAAAACTCCCCTTTGATTTTCTCCTTGTGCATTTTAGAGTAGTAGATCCTGTAGACCACTCTCCCCTCTATCCCCTCCCTCTTCCCCTCTGACTATTGTACCATTGTTCTTAAAGTCGTATGTGTCTGTTTCTATTTTGTTTCCCTTTTTCCTCAGTTCATTATGTTGTCCTTAAAGGTGGGATCATTTGGTATTTCTCCCTCACAGCCTGGCGCATTTCACTTAACCTAATGCTGTCCAGTTCCATCCATACCATTGCAAAGTGTATCAGCTCCTTCTTTCTCTCTTCGGTGCAGATTTCCATTGTGTAAATGTACCATAGTTTTTGGATCCACTCATTAGCTGATGGGCACCTAGGTAGCCTCCAGCACTGGGCTATTGTAAATCGTGGTGCTATGGACATTGGGGTGCACAGGTTCTCTGGCATTGGTGTTTCAGTGTTCTAAGGGTACAATCCCAGCAGTGGAATTTCTGGGTCAAACGGCTTTTCCATTTTTAGTTTGCAGAGGAAATTCCATACAGTTCTCCACAGTGGCCGCACCAGTCTGCATTCGCACCAACAATGTCCTGGTTGTCCCTTTTCTCCTCATCCTCTCCGACATCCGTGTCTTGCTTTGTTTATGTTGGCCACTCCGGCTGGTGTGAGATGGAACCTCATTGTGGTTTAATTTTATAAACGAAGAACACAGTAGAAGGAATCAAAAGCAGGATCGGGGGAGCTGAGGACCGCCTCAACAAATTCACTTTTCTCTATACTTTCTTTCGAGTGTTTATCGTTATTGTTCCTTTATTCGTGCAAGGGGTTTTCTATTACTCATCCATGCAGACTAGGATTATTGGGATTGTATTATGCGGTGGAGATTGCTGCTAAAATGCCTTGGAGAAAGACGACAAAGGTAAATTAGGCAGGGTCTCATGCCTCAGAAAATGTGCAGCCCAGTGTAGCTCCGATGTTTAACGCCTCCTGCGGTCTTCTATTGCATACTATAACGTGTTCATTGGATGTTTCTTAAAGTCATTGGACAATAAGAAGCAGAGTCGTCTTCTATTTAAAAAACTAGTGGCAATCCCGTGTCACGCAATTGAATCAGCGCAATTATTATTGTCCCAAGTTCAAGGATCATAAATTCGAAGTCCATCTGCCTTTTCTCCCACTGCCATCTTTACACGTATTACAAGATTTTGATCCATCTTCCCCAAAGTGTCTTTATCCTTCATCTCTTCCCTTGCCATTCTACTGCTAAAACTGCAGTTCCAAAGTAGTAGGAACATGTCAGCGATGGTCTCTACGTGACCCATCTGTCCTTGATTAAAGAATTTTGTATGAGAGACACTGGGGTAGGGTTGAGGGATGGGGAGACATGCAGAAAATTGTAAGTGAATTTTTTTTTTTCAGAGAGACCCTGAAATAAAACCCAACAGCCAGAAGCAAGAGGGAGTTGCGGGGAGATAATGAGGGTGGGGAAGGGGGCAGGGGTATCAGGAACATGTATACGGAGATGTGGACAGAGCCAAAAGTGATGGGAAGATGGAGGATCGAACATGGGGATGGGTCTGGAGGGAGGCAGTGGGGACTCACCGGAGTTAGAGGTGGTTTTGTGGGAGGTAGTATGGTCAAAGAGAAATGAAAAGTCTTTGCATTGAATAATGTTTTCCTATATGAATATTTGAAAAAATCCTCTGTTCTTATCTGTACCTGAAGCCTAACATTTAACTTGTTAATGTGCATGTCCCTGTTCATATTTTGTTTCCTTTTTTCCTCAGTTGATGATGTTGTACTTAAAGGTGAGATCATTTGGTATTTCTCCGTCACAGCCTGGCACATTTCACTTAGCATGATGGTGTCCACTTCCGTCCATAGCATTGCATGGTTGTCTCTAAAAGACTCCCACCACATCATCCCTATGAGGAGCCTTGGGAACTATGTCGTCTAACAACCTACTTTCACAGATAACAGGTCTTGGAAGTTAATTGATTGGTGTGTGCTCTGTTACTATGAGCACGATTGTCTCAGTTACATCTAACTGCTTTGTATGTCCATAGAGTCCTTGCAGTTTGGCTTCCTTTGCAAACTATTTAAGATGTGTGAGTATGTACGCTCATGTATGCTTGTGTATTCCTTTGGTTTGGGGTTTGCATTTCAATGAAAATTAATTGCTGATTCTTACCTGATGAATTCATTGGTTCTGAATCTGGTTTATGCTTCAGACCACACTTACCATTTTGTTCATCCTAAGATCTTTTCTCTGAATTAAACCTCGTAGTATAAGACAGACTTCTCGAACTTCTCCTTAGTACCCCCAGCCTATTACTGTGGTTTGGAAAGTGTTTCACTTACTGAAACAGGACCCAGGATTGTAAGAAGCGTTGCTAGTATAGTCAGCGTTTTCTCAAGGCTTGGAAAGTGAAATGTTATGCTTCTGTAGATTATAAAGTTGAAATGTATATTTCCTAGGCTTTGGCCCTTTACACATTCCTTCTATGAATATTCAAGAGTCTCTCCATGTATCTACAAGTTGATGTAACAAGGAAGTGCTTACCCTTCAACGACCTCCCACGTTTGAATCACTCTAGGAAGCAAGTCATTAGGTCTTATGTATTTATATACATGAAGAATATTCAAATGATCTTTGACTAGGGCTTCCCAGAGAGTACCAACCCAGTAAGTGTTATATATCACATTATAAGGAGCTGGCACCAATACTTATAAATTGTAGAAGAAATACAACGGTCCTATATAAATTTTGTCTTTTTCATGTGACTGTCTTGACGTGATAACTTTGCATGTTTTTTGACATATATTTTTCCCCTCTGTCATGAATGAGTATTGTGCATACGCTGTATTTCTTCCTTGAAAAAAAGCGCTCGACTGTTCATTTTTTCTGGAGTATGAACTGCTATCTAGGGATATTTCTCTGGCCTTCTCTGAATTCTTTTTTTCCCCGTAATAACGCATACTATAGGATCAGGAAATGTCAAAAGGAAGAACAATGCCATTTTCCACCAATGTTTATGGAAAGATGTGAAAACTGTGAGCAGGGTTAATGACGGTCTTTCTTACTGAATGGAAAAAATCTAGAGTAATGATTTTAAAAATATTGGTCTTTAATATTTATGGGCTGTTGTTTAATTCATCAAAAATATTTCACACTTTACTTTTGGAGTCCCTGATTCTCCCATTTCTATTAAGTACGTGAAGTTTCTCTACACAAAACCACCTACACCTGGAAAAATACCCTACTTCATTTGGTTTCAAAGGGTCCCATGAAAAATGTAGGTTAATGTCAAGACTACTTCACCATACAGGATGCCTACTGTGTCTACATATATTTGCTTCTCATCGTTAATGGAAGGAGTGAATTAATTTTTTCTTCCCTAGAGTGTACAATTTATTTCGTCCAATGATTTATTAATCCTAGAAGTTGGTTCTATGGGGTTGACACCTATGGTTCATGATTCCTTATGGATATGTTACAGCTTGACCTTAGAGCGGAGAGCACCTTTACCACTTGTCATTATTTTTTTACTCACTTTGTGGTATGAGAGACAGTTTTTATCCTTTCTGATATTTACCAAAGTCCATATTTTCAAGTTTCCAATAATCAATACATCTATTGTCATTACAGAGAACATGCTTGGGACTGTTATTGTTGCAAAATGCACTTTGAATTGGGTATTCTCTGCTTAGAGTACTCTTCATTTTCTCCGGTTTTTAGAGGTAACCGCATGGCCTTTTACCATTTCATGAAGCAGAAGTAATTAAGGCCAAACTGACGGAATTTTAAATATGTCCAATTCATCAACCAGGAAAGAACCACCAAAGGTAGTCGAAGCTATGTCTTCCATTTTAAGTAATGACGTGAGTGTGTCTAAAAAAATACAAGAAGGGGGGAGTTGTTAAAAGTCAGAAGATAGTTGTAAACATCCTTCATTACATCCCAAGTACAGAGGAAACCAGCAGTTCCAGAAAGGAAGAAAAATATCTACAGACTAGTTTTATGGAAGGGCATTTGAACTAAACCAAGAAAGGACTGCAGGGTGGAGACAAGGTGACGCGCTTACCCTTACAGAGCAAAATACTGTCACGCAAAGGAAAAAGTTATGCTAGTATGCAGAAGCTAGATGCGTGATACTATTCTGGATTTAACGCAGCATGCGAAGGCCATGGTTCACATCATTTTTCCAAGTGTGAAAGTGACACAGACAGACTCTTACCTCACAGACACTAAATGCTTTCCCCTGACACGGTTTGTTCACTGGTGTCTTAACCTTCCTGGGACATCTGAAGGTTTCCTTGTCATATTCAGCAACGGATCTCGCAGTAGAATGTGCGCCCTACATCCCAAGGCTCCTAAACTCTCTCAGGCTCTGTACCTGTGCTGCATTTTAATGCGATCTCGTGCTACATTCTGCATCACTAAATCTGCCACACCAACCAAGTTGTATTCTCTTTCGCCGTGCCTTAGCATGACTGCCTTCTAAATATGAACTTGGAGTGAACATGACTTCACCTTGACATCATGCTTTCTTTCCTTCAAATAATTTCAGTGCTTACCCAGTTTCAATTAACGGCATAACATCTGTTGAGGTCGTATTCTTCATCAAGGACATTTTTTAAGTCGGTGAAACATATGTTTTACATATATTGTGTTATGCACACACATTTCCCTACTCTGGCTTGACAGTAGATTGGGAGAGGAAAAATTAAAGGATATAAGAACTAATTCTAACAAGGGAAATCATTGTTACTTGCCCCTTCAATATTCACCATCACCACTTCCCTTCTTTATTGCTGTCAGAAGGCATGTTTTTCGTGGGGAAAGCACTTTAAAAGTCTTCAGCACCGAGTTGCATTTTATCTATCCCAATCAGGGCCAAGTGTTTCTCCCTTTCATGGTCTGCATTATAGATGTGAGGGGCCATGTGATCCCGGTCTGCAACTCAGGGCACAGAACCCAGTCTGCCAGGGTCACCTTTGGAAAAACTGTTTCTTTATCCGTTAAAAAGGAAAGCCAAGGTGCCACCACTTTCTTGACTCCCATTCGACAGCATGGAATGCTGATGCTGTATGTGGGTTAGAACAGCCATCTTGAGACCTGTAGGGAAGCCAAGGGACCACAACCAGTACAGTTAAGCCACGTGAGAAGTGTCAACAGCAGCTTTGTAGTTGCTTCCCCTTATTGTCGGCCAAAAAGGAAAACTATGCCACCTACTGAAGCATTAATTGTCTGCATCAGTTTGCTTATTACTCCCACAAAAGGGATTGAAAATGGAGCCATGCAGCATGTTTTGTAAACAAAACACTTTAGTTAGGTTTCGTCTCAAGAAGAAGCAAAGCATAAATCTCATGGATTAAAGCAAACACATATCTCTCACTTCTGAGTCTTCAGTTTAAGTATGATTTTTGTCGAGTCTCCTCATCTTGTTTGGCTTGAATTTTGGTGGAAGGTAGAACTTTGGATTGAATGAGGTGTTTCCTCTGAGGGAAGGCAAGAATGAATGTGTATCCATTCAATAGAACATTTTTTGTGTAGGCAGCTGTCCCAAGTTAATGAGGAGTGACCGTAATTAGCGTTTCTTGGACGTTTACACATCACGTCCTCCTCTTGCCATTGATTGAGAACGTCACATAGCCAAGGTCAACATCATAGCAGCGAAATACGTTCTCGCAGCGGTAAGGGGTAAAGTGGAGAGGGAGCATTTTCTCTGAATAAAATTTACAACACATAATGTTAACTCTGGGATTATGGTGTTGCATAATTGGTTATATTCACTTTTATCGCTACTAAATTCAATATTATTACATGAAAAGATATTTATCTCACTATTTGGTTTGAAGGATTTCAGTTACTCGTCTTTAGAGAGAGGAAGTGAGGGAGAGAAACACCAAGGCATGGTGGCCTCTCAGGCGCCCCCTAGTGAGGACACAGCCCACAACCCAGCCATGTGCCTTGACTAGGAATTGAACACCTAACCCTTTGCAAAATGCATTTCCTTCCTGGAAATGGTCATGCTTTCTGTCGCATCAGGCCTTTCACATCTGCTTATTCCCCTGGCTCCGTTATGATCTGCCATTATTCCTACCCGCCCTTTTCCCATCTGAAAGCCTGCTTACCCTCCGCCCCCCATGAACTGACAGTGCTCATGCCTGACTCAGCTCAGGTAGAAGTCCCTCTGAAGAGTCACCTTTCATCCTTGTCTTTCCAGTAGCCCGGGATCCACAAATATGTTTTTATTGCTGTATATATAGCGTGCGATGTTAATGATGTAAATACATGTCAATGTATTTCCCTCTTCCTGTATCCGACCACGAATGCCTTTGACTCAGAGATCATATCGTATTTATGTTTACACCTAACATAGAACACACAACCTTGATCAGTAAATTAGTGGTGATCACTACAGGAATTAAATGCATCTAAATCTCACTCTCCCGCGAGTGCTGGGACCAAGAGTAAAAATCCTTGAGCCCTCCACCATTTCTCCACACGTTATATAGGTTCCAAGAAATTCAGCCAATGACATTGGGTTGAAAGAAATGTCCCAAACAGTTCGATGAAACTCGCAGTGTTGCAGAAGAGCAGCCATGGCTCCACAGGGGGTATCTAAGGAGATTAATGGTGTTCATAGAAGCTTCTGGTCATTTTGAACATCTACTGGTGGAGCTAAGCTACTCTTCCCTGCCCCTGGCATTTCACACTGCAGTCAGCAGCACAGATGGGGAGTAAATATGCTGAGAATCTTGAGGAGAGTGGCCAAAATACGTTGCCCTTCAGTACACTCTGACACTTGTTGTTTTCTCGTGAAATCTCACCCCTATGCATTTGTCATGTGTGAGAAACAAGCTCTTGATTCTGACCACAAACTCCTGAAGTATCTCCTAGGAGCTGGCGTTAAGTCCTGCACTTCAACTTGGAAACGCGGTGTGCCCAGGAGAACACCGATCAGCAGGGTGACCAGGAGCGAAAAGACAGCCAAGACTGTAGTGCATTTTCCTGTGTAATCCTCCCTTTGTGGTAAAATATCCCAGGGGCTCCCTTTCTTGATATGCTTCCTTTGTCTTTACAGAGGATTAGAACCATTTGTTTCATACAAGTTCACTATTTACTTGTTTGTTTCTCTGTTTATTTCTTTATTGCATACAAAACTCTAATATGTTGCTACACTATTATTCCTATAAAATTATTGCTATACTAATACTCCCTGTGATGGAGGCCATCTGTCTCCCCTGGCCACGCGCCCACTGAGTTGCTGATTGGTCAGCTGTCCCTTGTGACGTCACAGTGCATATTCCCTCCTGCCATGGGAACACAGGGTCCCTTGGGGCCGGCCAGCAGGAACTGTTGGGGCAGGCCTTCAGGAGCGGCTGGTCCTGTGGCAGGAAGGCGGAGTATCCCCGCAGGCAGCGCAGCCTTGGGCTATAGGCTCTGAGCAGCAGACAGCAGTGGAGGACAAGGAGATGGAAGAGCCAGGGGTGGAGGAGCAAGAGGTGCAGGAGGAGGAGGTGCAGGAGCCTAGGATTGAGGAGCCAGGGAACAGCGGCGCACAGGTGAGCAGTAGCCTCTCAGGTCCTGCTGTTCCAAGTGAGTCCCCAACTCTCCCTGCCCCCCGCCCCCACCATACACGCCACAGCCAGGTTCCGACTTCTTACCCGCCGACCTGGGGGGTGGCTGACCCTCCAACCATCTTCCCCAGAAGCCACGCCCGCCCTAACCCATGGTCCCCCTTACCCGTGGTTCCCCCTTGGTCCCTGTCAGGATATCCAGTCCATCCCCGCTGCCTGGGACACGTCCACGGCGCTGAGGCGACTGCACAAGGAACTGGCGAACATCACGATCGATCCCCCGCCCATGTGCTCTGCAGGGCCAGTGGATGACAACATGTTCCAATGGAAGGGGACCATCATGGGACCCCCGGACAGCCCCTATGAGGGAGGGGTGTTCTGCCTAAACATACAATTCCCTCGAAATTACCCCTTCAGGCCTCCGGCGATTTCCTTCACCACCCCGATCTACCACCCCAATATCAACCGAAAGGGATATATCTGTGTCGATATTCTCAGGTCCCAGTGGTCTCCTATAATGACCATATCCAAACTCTTGCTGTCCATCAGCTCCTTGCTATGTGACCCCAACCCCAACCATGCCTTTGTTCCATCCATTGGGAGAATGTACCTAAAGGACAGGAAGGCATATGATACCATGGCGCGAGCTTGGACCAAGAAGTATGCTATGTGAGGGAGGGGCAAATGATAACCCCTCACCTCAATAAAACACCTGGCTGTTGAATGGGCTCTTCTTTGATTGCTTTCTGGGAGGAATCCTTTCCCTTCTCACATCTGCCTATGAGGGTGTGTGGAGGCCTGGTGGGAAGCAGTGTTTGGGGAAGGGCAAGGTTGGGAGACGGGGTATTTTGAGAGAGGATAGTAGTAATAAATATTTGACTGAAACACTTCTTTCCTGCTTCAGGATGGGAAAGCAAGAACAAGGGGGTGGTGGGATTAGCAGGCATCCTTTAGCACGCACAACGTGGGGGAAACACTGGATGAAGAATAGGAAGATCATTAGGTATCTGGTTCATACTGAGGTACCTGTGTCTTCAGGGTTTTTGCTTGGACCGACATGGAAGGTAAGCCACAGCCTCTTCTTTCAGGCCCACATTTAACTGTAGAAACATTAAGTGGATGAGGAGATGTCACAAAAGAAAACGAAGTCTTTTCTTCCAAGAATTCTCCACCCCCCCACACTACACTGCCCGCCTTTTTGACCCGTCTGCCACCCTCCACAGTCTGGGCTATATCCCCATTCTCAGGTCATGCTTATTGACAATAGAACACTTGTACAGGCTGCCCATGAGTAGATGAGTGGATAAAAGCACTGTGGTATGTGCACACAATGGAATAAATAGTACATGGAAATCTGTCCCTTTGTGACAGTGTGGATGGACCTGAAAAACCTTAGGCTCCGTGAAATAAGCCAGTCAGAGGACGACAAATAAATACCATAGGATCTCTGTCATAAGGAGCATCTAATGAACAAACTGAAGTAACAAGGAAAATGGGGAGAGGCTCCTAGAGAGCTGGCAGCCAGCTGTCAGAGGGGGTATGGGGTGCAGGCTAGGTGGGAAACCGGAAGGGAGTAAGAAAAGACCTTCCCAGATAACAGTATGGAGAAGACCAAGGGAAAAGGGGTGGGGCGGTGCAATAGAAGGGCGTGAAGGGGGACAGCGGGTGCTGCCAGAAGCAGACTTGAATGGGATGGTGAACACACAATACAATATGCAAAGGATGAAGTGTAGACTCCCACGCTGCAAACCTGCATAATTTCACTCACCTGTGTCACCCCCCAGTAAGTGCAATTAAAAAATAACAGGATAGGAAAGTTTCCTTTCTTTGTGTAAATCTTTTCTCTATGAAAGAGTGTCCTCAATCCGTTGTCAGTGGAGCACTCCTGCGACTGAGCAGCAGTTTGGGTCCTGCTGCCTGCCTGCTAGGCTAAGTGTTAGAGGCAAAGGTTGGGTGGTGAAGGAAAGGGGTTAGGAACACCAGGAAGACAGACGAGAGAGACGCCAATGAAAACCACAATGAGATATAACCTCACAAGGTGAAAATGGCCATCATTGGATACATCTAATCGCCACAAATGCTGGCAGGGTTTGAAAACAAAGGCAACCATTTTGCCCTGTGGGTGGGAATGCAGAATGGGGAAGTCACGGTGGAAAACATGTTTGCATTTCTTCAGGTAATGGAACTGCCTGTTGGTCCATCAATTCCATTGGTGTATTTATACCCTGAGAATCCACAAAGATGCGCCATGCTACAGGTCAACATTATAAATGAGTAAGAACAATTAAGTAATCAGCGCCAAGGAGTGAGAGGGTCAGAATTCAAAAGGCAAGAGTGGCTAAACTCAAATACCAGGTGTGCAGGGACTTTGAGCATCCACGTGAGAGAGGATTTAGAGCTATGTGAAAGGGGCAGATCCTGATGACCTGACTGACAGGAGAGATTTTCCAAATTCTGCTTTCATAACATTAGGGTGCTGATTCCTTGCAGGATTGCTCATTGGTGTCATGAGAAAGAGGCATCTAACAGCCTTTTCAGGACCTTGGGACCCTACAGGCAGTCTGTGTGGTCCCTTTTTGCACTCTATGTCTGAGTGAGGCCATCTTTTCATCATTTCCTTCTACCAAAACAATATCTTCCAGTAGTTTGTAGAAAGGAGCAGACATACGAATGCCTCTGTCTTCCTTAAGCTGGCAAATAAAGAGATTTGCAGAAATAGAAAAAAACAAAAACAAAAACAAAAACCGAAAAACCCAGGACACTACACTCATTAAACGTAGGTATTATTAATATATGCTGTTTACAATTTAATAAGAATCCATGGACATATAAGTAAATCTCTTTCCATGCATTAAATATATGCAAAGATAGATTGGGATAAACTACTGTGGGGGCTGAAAATGTTTAATGCTTTTCCTTCCTCCTTTTAAGTTCTTCAGGCTGGGCTAATAACCAAATTGATAGAGGTGGGCTGATAGGAGAAAATGCAAGTTCAATAGACGTTCATGGGTAATTCACACTAGCATGACACATCCACGGGAATTCCAAAGACAGTGAGACAACACCGGGTTGCTAGGACATTTTGGACAAAGAAGAAAAGGCAGGGTAACATGGTACTAGATTTTGAGGAATGCGAAAGAGTGATTTACAAGCAGTTGAGGAAGCGCCAAGCACACAGGCCAGGGCCTTAGTTCTGGGTGAATCCGCAACAATGGGACGCAGCAGGTACTCGGCTATGTGGACATGCCTTAAGCGGTCTACTCTTCACACTTAGTTCCATTAGGCTGAGGACATTCAGCAGTTTCTCTGTCTGAGTCTCTAGGGCAGGAAAGGGAGGAAGACCCACGGTTCCGAGAGTGGTTTGTTTCTTGATAAATAGCTTACGATTCCTTTCCCAAAAAGCACTTTCAGGACGGCAGAATTTTCCCTTCACTACAGCTGCTGGAAAGAGAAGGTCCGGACAGAGGCGTCTGAGCAAACATGGTGAGCTTGGTTGGGAGGCATGTTATCAAGGGTGCACAGCGGGGAGCATTCCTTTGGTGTCCCTTTCCTTCCTGCACAGCACTTCAGGCAGACACCACCGGGTGGTCAGAGGTGAACTTTACTTACAAATTTCGGCCTCATAGCTTCAGCCAAGTGGTTTGCAGTGCACATATTTTGGCTAAGACGATCACTAGCTTCCAGTTCCATCCCTGGATTCACGGTAGTGCAGCTGGTTTGCAGGCGTTCCCTTTCCAGGTGCCTTCTGCCAGGACCTCATAGTCTAATCTGTGATGTTCGGTGGTTTCTGTTCTACTACGAGCGAGTCACGTGTGTGGAGGATTTGACTTCCTTACGAATTGCAAATGAACAGATGCAACAACTGATCCACGGGAGGTAAAGTAAATGGTAAAAACACGTGTTACTTTGACAAGGCAGATGTAGAAATAGAACTGAGTCTCACATGTGCATTTGTGTCTGAGAGCTGGGAGTAGAGACCTGGGATGTGCAGAAAAGTTTATGTGGAAAAACCAACTGATTTAAACCCTCATTTTAAAAATTAATTAATTTATTTTATTCAGTTACAATTGTCTGGATTAGCTCCTGTTCGCTCCCCCACCCCGGGCAAGTCCCACCTCACTACTCCCCTCTAACCTCCCCTTTAAATTTATCCTTGTGTCCTATATAGTAGCTCCTATAGAGCACTGTCCCCCCTATGGCGTCCCAATGCCCTGTGGCTACTGTTACAATGTTCTTAATTTCAATATCTCTGGTTATATTTTGTTTGCTTTTTCTTTTCTTGATTATGTTCCAGTTCAACGTGAGATCCTCTGCACCCCAATGTTCAGAGCAACACAATTTACAATAACCAAGTACTGGAAGTAACTTAAGTGCCCATCAGTTAATGAGAGGATCCAAAAAGTATGGTACTTTTAGACAATGGAATTTTACGCAGCGGAGAGAAAGAAGGAGCTAATATCCTGTTCAATGGCATGGGTGAAAGTTGTGGGCACTATGCTAAGTGAAATAAGGCAGGTGTTGAGGGAGAAATACTATTTAGCGCCCCTCGCCCGCACAGCTTTTTCTTTTCTTTTTTTTTTTTTTTTTTTTTTGCGAATTTTATAGGATTAATGCTGACAGCAAAGGGTAACCAATCTCCTGAGTGGAATTAAAGGCTCAATGAAGAGTCAAAGAGTCTGACTACATGAATTATATGTTGAAGGGTAATGTGTCTAATTATATTTTCCAAATGATCTTAAGTAATCCATGCATTTTGAAAGGATATCTACCATTTGAAATGGACACTAAAGACTGCAAAATAGGCACGTGTGGAATCCAATGAGTTCTATAACCTAACAAAAATGTAGAAACAGGGATGATACACGAAACAGAACGAGGGTTGTCGCAAGGGAAGCGGCTGGGTGAATGGAAGAAGAAGGTGAAGGGATTACTGGAAGGACAGCTGTTCAGGATCCTTGGACACGGATCACAATGGGGGGGTGGCCAGAGGGCAGAGGAGCGGGAGCTGGGTGCAGGAGAGCAAAGGGGGAAGAGGGGTGAACAACTGTATTAGCAGAAACAACCCCCAAAATGTACATTAAAAACTAGTCCCTTCAAAACAACTTGGCCAATAATTGGCAGTGTTCCCTTCCCTCCTCACTAAACCCACCACAGAACTCTACCCACAGGAAGAACACATTGTGTCCTGGCTCCGGTTCCTCTGCCATGCTCTGATATATTCCGAGAAGGTATTTCCGGGACATTGTCCACACAGTTCCTGGATCTCCACTGAGAATTTGGCTTATTCAGGTAACTGGGCCACAGTCACTGGCAAAATGGGTCAGTTCACTGAGTTCCTTGTGGAGGCCAGGTAATGGAATCAAAGTACCTTGGAAGAAAGTGTAGCACTTCTGCTCTGAGTGAATGAGATTCCGATGTAAATACACATTATCCATGGCGATGAGAGAGGCAATTGTGAGAAGCAACTATGACTGCTGGGAACTATGCTGTGACTCCAAGGGGAGAAACAGCGTTAACACTCCATTTATCAAAATTTCAGTGTACTTGATGGTTTCATGAATTGTAATAATATTGCAAAAGAAAGGATAGATCAGGTCCTTGGAGTCTTATCCATTGATTGAGAGTATAATTCAAATCGTATCTACCAGGTAACCCCCTTTGGAATCTAAGCACATGCTTTCTATGAGAGAACTGAGGGAATGATATATACACACGTACATAATTCTTTCTATATGTCTACACATGCATTCTTTAAGAAAGAAATTAACATTATTTTGAAAAAGAATTGTATGTATCATGTGCATAGAAAACATGGAGAAAAACATTTTTTACACTCACCTCCTGACTGGAAATATTTCTCATCGAATGGAAATGTGTGTTTTTCAAGGGAGGGAACAAGAGGAAATGAGGAAACAACACTGGAAAAAAGTTTGTTCCTCTGCAGCCATATTTAATGTTTCCATTCGTTATTATATATGAAATAATGGAGAATGCTTGAATATCACTTGCAAACTGAGAACTGACTTTCTTTTAACTTTCAAACTGAAAGACATTCGGTGAAATATAAACTTACCATGAGGAGAAATATCTGAGGATAGGAAAAGAAATATATTTGTATGCAGTTTTCCTTTCTCACACGTGACAAAAGAGACAGACGTGACATTTTGTTCCGTCCTGGGATTCAGCGAAAGGCAAATACCCATTAGGTCTGATTCTATATTTCACCAATTGCGTGGATATCCAAGACATTATCGTCGCAATATTGATTCCAGTATGGCAGTGGTAAATGTTACGTGTGTCATCCCGAGCTGTGCTGAGTCATTCCATGTTAGATTTACTCCGAGGAAACGTCATTGCTACAAAATGTACATTTTCCCTTTCCACAGACAAGTGCTTGACAAGAAATAGTCTGGCTAGTACGACAGCAGCAAGTGAATGACTGGGTCTTTCGTCCTGAAGAGCTGTGAAGACGAACCTGTTGTTCACTTGATGTACACAGCATCACAGTAACTCTTCAATAGGCATATTTCATGTGGGAACATGGAGATAAGGCCTCAATCGAAGGATTTTGTAAAAATAAAACACTTGTTAAACGCCTGAGCCCTTGTTTTGGGTATGATAATTGAATGTCATCTCTGTTCTTGATTTTGTCAGAAAAGGACAGGCTACCCTTTACATTCTTGACATCTTTTCAGGATTAGGAAGTAAGCCTCCAATTCTGCTCTTCTCATCACTGTGCTTGCACCTGGTATGACCATTCTTGTCTTCAACCATTGTTTTCCTTCTTGGAAACAGTCTCTGGAGGCTACTCTCATTGTCACTTCCGTCTTAGAGCAGACAGGAGACTAGGCAGGGAATGTCTTAAAATGGGATAGTACAGGGAACCGAATGAAGGCTCCTGTCTTCCATATTACGAAACCACTTAGCTAGGGTGACTTAACACACAGAATCCTAAGGAAGATTCAATAGAATAATAAACTTCTCCTTTATTACTCCCTCCAGTCATATTAACAATATTACACATCACATTTTTTTAACCGTTTGGGGTTTGTTAGAGACAGAAACATCAATCTGAGAGTGAAGCATCAATCATTGCCTCTCATTCACAGCCCACGTGGGGACCGAACCTGCATCCAGGGCACGTGCCCTATGGCAATCAAACCAGCACCTTCTGACTGTGTAGGGTGACACAAAACCGATGTAGCCACACCTGGGAGGGCTAAATATCCCTTACCTCTACGCTATGGTGAAGAAAAGTAGGGCTTTGGAGGCACCCGGGACTGCCTTCATCACAGTCTCGTGATGCAGCTTTGAATAATTTTGTATCTCTTTGAGCCTCAAGTTTCTGATTGGCAAAATAAAATAAATTATACTTCGTCCAAGAAATGGTTTTGAAGTCTCAGTGAGAAAATGTTATTTGGAAACAGTAACTATCCACCCAATAATTCTAGGCTTTATGGAAATAGTAATAAATATTTCCTCCCTCAACAAATTGCAGTACCATTGGAAAGACACTAGAGTCATCTCTGGCGAAGACACAGGCATACGTAGATGCCCTTTCCCTCCTCACACAGCCAAAACAAGGAGAGCAATGAATTTAAAAACAAAAACCAGCCAGAAACTGGCAGAAAATGGAACTGGATGAGAGTCCAACAACCAAGGAGTTACAGACTAAACATTCACACAGACCAGTAGGAGGGGTAGAAGCGGCAAGTAGGGGTGGAGAGGACTCGCAGCAGGAAGGTGGCTGGAGAACTGGGACGGGAGAGGCGGCCCTGGCAGACAGGTGGCTGGTGGACCAGGCAAGGCAGCAGCTCCAGAGCGAGGGGTAGCATATTTGCTAGCAGATCAATGGAGATGAACAACGGTGGAGCGAAATGGACGACGCAAGCCAGGGCTCCAGCGCAGCTAAATAAAACCTCAAACCTCTGCTGGGAAACACCTGAGGGGTTTGCAGCAGCACAGAACATTCTCAGCCTCACAGGAGAGTTCCTTGGAGAGACACACAGAGTCCGAGAACGTATACAAAACCACTCCCCTGCGAATCAGCTTCACATGGGACTGTTTTGATTGTGGGTAGTAGGGGAAGTGACTGAAAGCCAGCAGAGAGCTAGGCAAGCAGCATCGTTCCCTGTCACACCCCTCCCCAAAATACGGCTCACAGCACGGCCAGGTGGGCTGCCCTAATGAAACCCTAAGGCTCTGCCCATTACCACATAAGAGGCACTCTGAAACAAACAACCAAAAACACATGGCCCAAATGAAAGAAGAGATCAAAGCTCCGACAAAAATGCAGCTAAGTGATGAAGGGTTAGCCAACCTACCAGAGGCACAGTTCCAAATGCTGGTCGTTGTGATGCTCAGCAATTGGCTGAGTATGGTCACAACATAGAGGAACAAGTGCAGCCTAGGAAAAGTGAAATAGAGGAACATGTTCAGGGAACCAACACGGACGGGAAGGAAAGCGGGACTGAGATGAACAGTTTGGAGCAGAAGGAAGAAAAACACATTCAACCAGAACAGAATGAAGAAACAACAATTCAAATCACTGAGGAGAGTCTTAGGAACCTCCAGGGTAATTCTAAGTGGTCCAACATCCAAATCATAGTGGTGGCAGGAGGACAAGAGGAAGAACAAGAAATGGAGACATTCTTTGAAAAGTGAATGAAGGACAACTTCCCCTATCTGGCACAACAAACAGCCTTCCAGGAAGTCCAGGAAGCCCAGAGAGTCCCAAGGCAGTTGGACCCAAAGAGGAACAACCAAGGCACAGCACAATTACATTGCCCGAGATTAAAGATAAGGAGAGAATCTGAGAAGCTGCAAGAGATAAGGAGACAGTTACCTACAAAGGAATTCCCAAAAGATTGTCAGCTGATTTCTCAACAGAAACATTGGAGGCAAGAAAGGGCTGGGAAGAAGTATCCCAAGTGATGAAATGCAAGGAACTCCATCCAAGATTGTTCTGTCCAGCAAAGCTGTCTTTTCGAACGCTCGGGCAGATAAAGTGCTGCCCAGACAAGTTCAATTTAAAGGAGTTCATCATCTCCAAGCCCTTATTATATGAAAAGATACAGAAAGTTGCCTAAGCAAAAAGAAGGTAAAAAAAAAAAAAATGCGAATAAAATGGCAGCAAAGTCACATCTATCAACAACCTAACCTTAAAAGCAAAAATAAAAACACACTACGCAGACAATTCCAACAGGAACTGAATGGCAGAAATGGAGGTAATATGGAGGGTTATTAGCGGGAGGGGGTGGACCGACAACGGGGGAAAAGGTACAGGGAATAAGAAACATTAATGATAGGAGCAAAATAGACCGGAGGAGGTAAGGGTGGTATAGGAAGCGGAATGGGAATGACATTATTGATACAGGAAAACAAAGGCAGCGATGACACAATACCCCTGGTTATTTTTCTTCTATGACTGTGTTCTGTCTTCCTCACTGGTTTCCACTCTTTCTATTCCTAACTCTAGGCTCTCATCAAAGTCAGGATTTCTTTTGTTTTAACTTCAAAACTTAATTTTTATTTTTTAGCCATAAAACACGATTTTCATAAAACCCTTCTACTAGGTTTAATTTTTAATAGATATTGATTTAATTTTATGTTTATTCAGTTATAATTGACTGCATTTCCTCCCCATCCCTGCACCTCACCCTAGCCAGTCCCACCTACCCCAGACACCTCAAAACTCCGCTTTGATTTTCTCCTTGTGCATTTTAGAGTAGTAGATCCTGTAGACCACTCTCCCCTCTATCCCCTCCCTCTTCCCCTCTGACTATTGTACCATTGTTCTTAAAGTCGTATGTGTCTTTTTCTATTTTGTTTCCTTTTTTCCTCAGTTGATTATGTTGTCCTTAAAGGTGAGATCATTTGGTATTTCTCCCTCACAGCCTGGCGCATTTCACTTAACCTAATGCTGTCCAGTTCCATCCATACCATTGCAAAGTGTATCAGCTCCTTCTTTCTCTCTTCGGTGCAGATTTCCATTGTGTAAATGTACCATAGTTTTTGGATCCACTCATTAGCTGATGGGCACCTAGGTAGCCTCCAGCACTGGGCTATTGTGAATCGTGGTGCTATGGACATTGGGGTGCACAGGTTCTCTGGCATTGGTGTTTCACTGTTCTAAGGGTACAATCCCAGCAGTGGAATTTCTGGGTCAAACGGCTTTTCCATTTTTAGTTTGCAGAGGAAATTCCATACAGTTCTCCACAGTGGCCGCACCAGTCTGCATTCGCACCAACAATGTCCTGGTTGTCCCTTTTCTCCTCATCCTCTCCGACATCCGTGTCTTGCTTTGTTTATGTTGGCCACTCCGGCTGTTGTGAGATGGAACCTCATTGTGGTTTAATATTATAAACGAAGAACACAGTAGAAGGAATCAAAAGCAGGATCGGGGGAGCTGAGGACTGCCTCAACAAATTCACTTTTCTCTATACTTTCTTTCGAGTATTTATCGTTATTGTTCCTTTATTCGTGCAAGGGGTTTTCTATTACTCATCCATGCAGACTAGGATTATTGGGATTGTATTATGCGGTGGAGATTGCTGCTAAAATGCCTTGGAGAAAGACGACAAAGGTAAATTAGGCAGGGTCTCAGGCCTCAGAAAATGTGCAGCCCAGTGTGGCTCCGATGTTTAACGCCTCCTGCGGTCTTCTATTGCATACTATAACGTGTTCATTGGATGTTTCTTAAAGTCATTGGACAATAAGAAGCAGAGTCGTCTTCTATTTAAAAACTAGTTGCAATCCTGTGTCACGCAATTGAATCAGAGCAATTATTATTGTCCCAAGTTCAAGGATCATAAATTCGAAGTCCATCTGCCTTTTCTCCCACTGCCATCTTTACACGTATTACAAGATTTTGATCCATCTTCCCCAAAGTGTCTTTATCCTTCATCTCTTCCCTTGCCATTCTACTGCTAAAACTGCAGTTCCAAAGTAGTAGGAACATGTCAGCGATGGTCTCTACGCGACCCATCTCTCCTTGATTAAAGAACTTTGTATGAGAGACACTGGGGTAGGGTTGAGGGATGGGGAGACATGCAGAAAATTGTAAGTGATTTTTTTTTTTTTCAGAGAGACCCTGAACTAAAACCCAACAGCCAGAAGCAAGAGGGAGTTGCGGGGAGATAATGAGGGTGGGGAAGGCGGCAGGGGTATCAGGAACATGTATACGGAGATGTGGACAGAGCCAAAAGTGATGGGAAGATGGAGGATCGAACATGGGGATGGGTCTGGAGGGAGGCAGTGGGGACTCAACGGAGTTAGAGGTGGTTTTGTGGGAGGTAGTATGGTCAAAGAGAAATGAAAAGTCTTTGCATTGAATAATGTTTTCCTATATGAATATTTGAAAAAATCCTCTGTTCTTATCTGTACCTGAAGCCTAACATTTAACTTGTTAATGTGCATGTCCCTGTTCATATTTTGTTTCCTTTTTTCCTCAGTTGATGATGTTGTACTTAAAGGTGAGATCATTTGGTATTTCTCCGTCACAGCCTGGCACATTTCACTTAGCATGATGGTGTCCACTTCCATCCATAGCATTGCATGGTTGTCTCTAAAAGACTCCCACCACATCATCCCTATGAGGAGCCTTGGGAACTATGTCGTCTAACAACCTACTTTCACAGATAACAGGTCTTGGAAGTTAATTGATTGGTGTGTGCTCTGTTACTATGAGCACGATTGTCTCAGTTACATCTAACTGCTTTGTATGTCCATAGAGTCCTTGCAGTTTGGCTTCCTTTGCAAACTATTTAAGATGTGTGAGTATGTACGCTCATGTATGCTTGTGTATTCCTTTGGTTTGGGGTTTACATTTCAATGAAAATTAATTGCTGATTCTTACCTGATGAATTCATTGGTTCTGAATCAGGTTTATGCTTTAGACCACACTTACCATTTTGTTCATCCTAAGATCTTTTCTCTGAATTAAACCTCGTAGTATAAGACAGACTTCTCGAACTTCTCCTTAGTACCCCCAGCCTATTACTGTGGTTTGGAAAGTGTTTCACTTACTGAAACAGGACCCTGGATTGTAACAAGCATTGCTAGTTTAGTCAGCGTTTTCTCAAGGCTTGGAAAGTGAAATGTTATGCTTCTGTAGATTATAAAGTTGAAATGTATATTTCCTAGGCTTTGGCCCTTTACACATTCCTTCTATGAATATTCAAGAGTCTCTCCATGTATCTACAAGTTGACGTAACAAGGAAGTGCTTACCCTTCAACGACCTCCCACGTTTGAAGCACTCTAGGAAGCAAGTCATTAGGTCTTATGTATTTATATACATGAAGAATATTCAAATGATCTTTGACTAGGGCTTCCCAGAGAGTACCAACCCAGTATGTGTTATATATCACATTATAAGGAGCTGGCACCAATACTTATAAATTGTAGAAGAAATACAACGGTCCTATATAAATTTTGTCTTTTTCATGTGACTGTCTTGACGTGATAACTTTGCATGTTTTTTGACATATATTTTCCCCCTCTGTCATGAATGAGTATTGTGCATACGCTGTATTTCTTCCCTGAAAAAAAGCGCTCTACTGTTCATTTTTTCTGGAGTATGAACTGCTATCTAGGGATATTTCTCTGGCCTTCTCTGAATTCTTTTTTCCCCGTAGTAACGCATACGATAGGATCAGGAAATGTCAAAAGGAAGAACAATGCCATTTTCCACCAATGTTTATGGAAAGATGTGAAAACTGTGAGCAGGGTTAATGACGGTCTTTCTTACTGAATGGAAAAAATCTAGAGTAATGATTTTAAAAATATTGGTCTATAATATTTATGTGCTGTTGTTTAATTCATCAAAAATATTTCACACTTTACTTTTGGAGTCCCTGATTCTCCCATTTCCATTAAGTACGTGAAGTTTCTCTACACAAAACCACCTACACCTGGAAAAATACCCTACTTCATTTGGTTTCAAAGGGTCCCATGAAAAATGTAGGTTAATGTCAAGACTACTTCACCATACAGGATGCCTACTGTGTCTACATATATTTGCTTCTCATCGTTAATGGAAGGAGTGAATTAATTTTTTCTTCCCTAGAGTGTACAATTTATTTCGTCCAATGATTTATTAATCCTAGAAGTTGGTTCTATGGGGTTGACACCATGGTTCATGATTCCTTATGGATATGTTACAGCTTGACCTTAGAGCGGAGAGCAGCTTTACCACTTGTCATTATTTTTTTTACTCACTTTGTGGTATGAGAGACAGTTTTTATCCTTTCTGATATTTACCAAAGTCCATATTTTCAAGTTTCCGATAATCAATACATCTATTGTCATTACAGAGAACATGCTTGGGACTGTTATTGTTGCAAAATGCACTTTGAATTGGGTCTTCTCTGCTTAGAGTACTCTTCATTTTCTCCGGTTTTTAGAGGTAACCGCATGCCCTTTTACAATTTCATGAAGCAGAAGTAATTAAGGCCAAACTGACGGAATTTTAAATATGTCCAATTCATCTAGCAGGAAAGAACCACCAAAGGTAGTCGAAGCTATGTCTTCCATTTTAAGTAATGACGTGAGTGTGTCTAAAAAAATACAAGAAGGGGGTAGTTGTTAAAAGTCAGAAGATAGTTGTAAACATACTTCATTACATCCCAAGTACAGAGGAAACCAGCAGTTCCAGAAAGGAAGAAAAATATCTACAGACTAGTTTTATGGAAGGGCATTTGAACTAAACCAAGAAAGGACTGCAGGGTGGAGACAAGGTGACGCGCTTACCCTTACAGAGCAAAATACTGTCATGCAAAGGGAAAAGTTAAGCTAGTATGCAGAAGCTAGATGCGTGATACTATTCTGGATTTAACGTAGCATGCGAAGGCCATGGTTCACATCATTTTTCCAAGTGTGAAAGCGACACAGACAGACTCTTACCTCACAGACACTAAATGCTTTCCCCTGACACGGTTTGTTCACTGGTGTCTTAACCTTCCTGGGACATCTGAAGATTTCCTTGTCATATTCAGCAACGGATCTCGCAGTAGAATGTGCGCCACACATCGCAAGTCTCCTAAACTCTCTCAGGCTCTGTACCTGTGCTGCATTTTAATGCGATCTCGTGCTACATTCTGCATCACTAAATCTGCCACACCAACCAAGTTGTATTCTCTTTCGCCGTGCCTTAGCATGACTGCCTTCTAAATATGAACTTGGAGTGAACATGACTTCACCTTGACATCATGCTTTCTTTCCTTCAAATAATTTCAGTGCTTACCCAGTTTCAATTAACGGCATAACATCTGTTGAGGTCGTATTCTTCATCAAGGACATTTTTTAAGTCGGTGAAACATATGTTTTACATATATTGTGTTATGCACACACATTTCCCTACTCTGGCTTGACAGTAGATTGGGAGAGGAAGAATTAAAGGATATAAGAACTAATTCTAACAAGGGAAATCATTGTTACTTGCCCCTTCAATATTCACCATCACCACTTCCCTTCTTTATTGCTGTCAGAAGGCATGTTTTTCGTGGGGAAAGCACTTTAAAAGTCTTCAGCACCGAGTTGCATTTTATCCATCCCAATCAGGGCCAAGTGTTTCTCACTTTCATGGTCTGCATTATAGATGTGAGGGGCCATGTGATCCCGGTCTGCAACTCAGGGCACAGAACCCAGTCTGCCAGGGTCACCTTTGGAAAAACTGTTTCTTTATCCGTTAAAAAGGAAAGCCAAGGTGCCACCACTTTCTTGACTCCCATTCGACAGCATGGAATGCTGATGCTGTATGTGGGTTAGAACAGCCATCTTGAGACCTGTAGGGAAGCCAAGGGACCACAACCAGTACAGTTAAGCCACGTGAGAAGTGTCAACAGCAGCTTTGTAGTTGCTTCCCCTTATTGTCGGCCAAAAGGGAAAACTATGCCACCTACTGAAGCATTAATTGTCTGCATCAGTTTGCTTATTACTCCCACAAAAGGTACTGAAAATGGAGCCATGCAGCATGTTTTGTAAACAAAACACTTTAGTTAGGTTTCGTCTCAAGAAGAAGCAAAGCATAAATCTCATGGATTAAAGCAAACACATATCTCTCACTTCTGAGTCTTCAGTTTAAGTATGATTTTTGTCGAGTCTCCTCATCTTGTCTAGGCTTGAATTTTGGTGGAAGGTAGAACTTTGGATTGAATGAGGTGTTTCCTCTGAGGGAAGGCAAGAATGAATGTGTATCCATTCAATAGAACATATTTTGTGTAGGCAGCTGTCCCAAGTTAATGAGGAGTGACCGTAATTAGCATTTCTTGCACGTTTACACATCACGTCCTCCTCTTGCCATTGATTGAGAACGTCACATAGCCAAGGTCAACATCATAGCAGGGAAATACGTTCTCGCAGCGGTAAGGGGTAAAGTGGAGAGGGAGCATTTTCTCTGAATAAAATTTACAACACATAATGTTAACTCTGGGATTATGGTGTTGCATAATTGGTTATATTCACTTTTATCGCTACTAAATTCAATATTATTACATGAAAAGATATTTATCTCACTATTTGTTTTGAAGGATTTCAGTTACTCGTCTTTAGAGAGAGGAAGTGAGGGAGAGAAACACCAAGGCATGGTGGCCTCTCAGGCGCCCCCTAGTGAGGACACAGCCCACAACCCAGCCATGTGCCTTGACTAGGAATTGAACACCTAACCCTTTGCAAAATGCATTTCCTTCCTGGAAATGGTCATGCTTTCTGTCGCATCAGGCCTTTCACATCTGCTTATCCCCCTGGCTCCGTTATGATCTGCCATTATTCCTACCCGCCCTTTTCCCATCTGAAAGCCTGCTTACCCTCCGCCCCCCATGAACTGACAGTGCTCATGCCTGACTCAGCTCAGATAGAAGTCCCTCTGAAGAGTCACCTTTCATCCTTGTCTTTCCAGTAGCCTGGGATCCACAAATATGTTTTTATTGCTGTATATATAGCGTGTGATGTTAATGATGTAAATACATGTCAATGTATTTCCCTCTTCCTGTATCAGACCACGAATGCCTTTGACTCAGAGATCATATCGTATTTATGTTTACACCTAACACAGAACACACAACCTTGATCAGTAAATTAGTGGTGATCACTACAGGAATTAAATGCATCTAAATCTCACTCTCCCGCGAGTGCTGGGACCAAGAGTAAAAATCCTTGAGCCCTCCACCATTTCTCCACACGTTATATAGGTTCCAAGAAATTCAGCCAATGACATTGGGTTGAAAGAAATGTCCCAAACAGTTCAATGAAACTCGCAGTGTTGCAGAAGAGCAGCCATGGCTCCACAGGGGGTATCTAAGGAGATTAATGGTGGGCATAGAAGCTTCTGGTCATTTTTAACATCTACTGGTGGAGCTAAGCTACTCTTCCCTGCCCCTGGCATTTCACACTGCAGTCAGCAGCACAGATGGGGAGTAGATATGCTGAGAATCTTGAGGAGAGTGGCCAAAATACGTTGCCCTTCAGTACACTCTGACACTTGTTGTTTTCTCGTGAAATCTCACCCCTATGCATTTGTCATGTGTGAGAAACAAGCTCTTGATTCTGACCACAAACTCCTGAAGTATCTCCTAGGAGCTGGCGTTAAGTCCTGCACTTCAACTTGGAAACGCGGTGTGCCCAGGAGAACACCGATCAGCAGGGTGACCAGGAGCGAAAAGACAGCCAAGACTGTAGTGCATTTTCCTGTGTAATCCTCCCTTTGTGGTAAAATATCCCAGGGGCTCCCTTTCTTGATATGCTTCCTTTTTCTTTACAGAGGATTAGAACCATTTGTTTCATACAAGTTCACTATTTACTTGTTTGTTTCTCTGTTTATTTCTTTATTGCATAGACAACTCTAATATGTTGCTACACTATTATTCCTATAAAATTGTTGCTATACTAATACTCCCTGTGATGGAGGCCATCTGTCTCCCCTGGCCACGCGCCCACTGAGTTGCTGATTGGTCAGCTGTCCCTTGTGACGTCACAGTGCATATTCCCTCCTGCCATGGGAACACAGGGTCCCTTGGGGCTGGCCAGCAGGAACTGTTGGGGCAGGCCTTCAGGAGTGGCTGGTCCTGTGGCAGGAAGGCGGAGTATCCCCGCAGGCAGCGCAGCCTTGGGCTATAGGCTCTGAGCAGCAGACAGCAGTGGAGGACAAGGAGATGGAAGAGCCAGGGGTGGAGGAGCAAGAGGTGCAGGAGGAGGAGGTGCAGGAGCCTAGGATTGAGGTGCCAGGGAACAGCGGCGCACAGGTGAGCAGTAGCCTCTCAGGTCCTGCTGTTCCAAGTGAGTCCCCAACTCTCCCTGCCCCCCGCCCCCACCATACACGCCACAGCCAGGTTCCAACTTCTTACCCGCCGACCTGGGGGGTGGCTGACCCTCCAACCATCTTCCCCAGAAGCCACGCCCGCCCTAACCCATGGTCCCCCTTACCCGTGGTTCCCCCTTGGTCCCTGTCAGGATATCCAGTCCATCCCCGCTGCCTGGGACACGTCCACGGCGCTGAGGCGACTGCACAAGGAACTGGCGAACATCACGATCGATCCCCCGCCCATGTGCTCTGCAGGGCCAGTGGATGACAACATGTTCCAATGGAAGGGGACCATCATGGGACCCCCGGACAGCCCCTATGAGGGAGGGGTGTTCTGCCTAAACATACAATTCCCTCGAAATTACCCCTTCAGGCCTCCGGCGATTTCCTTCACCACCCCGATATACCACCCCAATATCAACCGAAAGGGATATATCTGTGTCGATATTCTCAGGTCCCAGTGGTCTCCTATAATGACCATATCCAAACTCTTGCTGTCCATCAGCTCCTTGCTATGTGACCCCAACCCCAACCATGCCTTTGTTCCATCCATTGGGAGAATGTACCTAAAGGACAGGAAGGCATATGATACCATGGCGCGAGCTTGGACCAAGAAGTATGCTATGTGAGGGAGGGGCAAATGATAACCCCTCACCTCAATAAAACACCTGGCTGTTGAATGGGCTCTTCTTTGATTGCTTTCTGGGAGGAATCCTTTCCCTTCTCACATCTGCCTATGAGGGTGTGTGGAGGCCTGGTGGGAAGCAGTGTTTGGGGGAAGGGCAAGGTTGGGAGACGGGGTATTTTGAGAGAGGCTAGTAGTAATAAATATTTGACTGAAACACTTCTTTCCTGCTTCAGGATGGGAAAGCAAGAACAAGGGGGTGGTGGGATTAGCAGGCATCCTTTAGCACGCACAAGGTGGGGGAAACACTGGATGAAGAATAGGAAGATCATTAGGTATCTGGTTCATTCTGAGGTACCTGTGTCTTCAGGGTTTTTGCTTGGACCGACATGGAAGGTAAGCCACAGCCTCTTCTTTCAGGCCCACATTTAACTGTAGAAACATTAAGTGGATGAGGAGATGTCACAAAAGAAAACGAAGTCTTTTCTTCCAAGAATTCTCCACCCCCCCACACTACACTGCCCGCCTTTTTGACCCGTCTGCCACCCTCCACAGTCTGGGCTATATCCCCATTCTCAGGTCATGCTTATTGACAATAGAACACTTGTACAGGCTGCCCAAGTGCCCATGAGTAGATGAGTGGATAAAAGCACTGTGGTATGTGCACACAATGGAATAAATAGTACATGGAAATCTGTCCCTTTGTGACAGTGTGGATGGACCTGAAAAACCTTAGGCTCCGTGAAATAAGCCAGTCAGAGGACGACAAATAAATACCATAGGATCTCTGTCATAAGGAGCATCTAATGAACAAACTGAAGTAACAAGGAAAATGGGGAGAGGCTCCTAGAGAGCTGGCAGCCAGCTGTCAGAGGGGGTATGGGGTGCAGGCTAGGTGGGAAACCGGAAGGGAGTAAGAAAAGACCTTCCCAGATAACAGTATGGAGAAGACCAAGGGAAAAGGGGTGGGGCGGTGCAATAGAAGGGCGTGAAGGGGGACAGCGGGTGCTGCCAGAAGCAGACTTGAATGGGGTGGTGAACACACAATACAATATGCAAAGGATGAATTGTAGACTCCCACGCTGCAAACCTGCATAATTTCACTCACCTGTGTCACCCCCCAGTAAGTGCAATTAAAAAATAACAGGATAGGAAAGCAATCCGTTGTCAGTGGAGCACTCCTGCGACTGAGCAGCAGTTTGGGTCCTGCTGCCTGCCTGCTAGGCTAAGTGTTAGAGGCAAAGGTTGGGTGGTGAAGGAAAGGGGTTAGGAACACCAAGAAGACAGACGAGAGAGACGCCAATGAAAACCACAATGAGATATAACCTCACAAGGTGAAAATGGCCATCATTGGATACATCTAATCGCCACAAATGCTGGCAGGGTTTGAAAACAAAGGCAACCATTTTGCCCTGTGGGTGGGAATGCAGAATGGGGAAGTCACGGTGGAAAACATGTTTGCATTTCTTCAGGTAATGGAACTGCCTGTTGGTCTATCAATTCCATTGGTGTATTTATACCCTGAGAATCCACAAAGATGCGCCATGCTACAGGTCAACATTATAAATGAGTAAGAACAATTAAGTAATCAGCGCCAAGGAGTGAGAGGGTCAGAATTCAAAAGGCAAGAGTGGCTAAACTCAAATACCAGGTGTGCAGGGACTTTGAGCATCCACGTGAGAGAGGATTTAGAGCTATGTGAAAGGGGCAGATCCTGATGACCTGACTGACAGGAGAGATTTTCCAAATTCTGCTTTCATAACATTAGGGTGCTGATTCCTTGCAGGATTGCTCATTGGTGTCATGAGAAAGAGGCATCTAACAGCCTTTTCAGGACCTTGGGACCCTACAGGCAGTCTGTGTGGTCCCTTTTTGCACTCTATGTCTGAGTGAGGCCATCTTTTCATCATTTCCTTCAACCAAAACAATATCTTCCAGTAGTTTGTAGAAAGGAGCAGACATACGAATGCCTCTGTCTTCCTTAAGCTGGCAAATAAAGAGATTTGCAGAAATAGAAAACAAAAACAAAAACAAAAACCGAAAAACCCAGGACACTACACTCATTAAATGTAGGTATTATTAATATATGCTGTTTACAATTTAATAAGAATCCATGGACATATAAGTAAATCTCTTTCCATGCATTAAATATATGCAAAGATAGATTGGGATAAACTACTGTGGGGGCTGAAAATGTTTAATGCTTTTCCTTCCTCCTTTTAAGTTCTTCAGGCTGGGCTAATAACCAAATTGATAGAGGTGGGCTGATAGGAGAAAATGCAAGTTCAATAGACGTTCATGGGTAATTCACACTAGCATGACACATCCACGGGAATTCCAAAGACAGTGAGACAACACCGGGTTGCTGGGACATTGTGGACAAAGAAGAAAAGGCAGGGTAACATGGTACTAGATTTTGAGGAATGCGAAAGAGTGATTTACAAGCAGTTGAGGAAGCGCCAAGCACACAGGCCAGGGCCTTAGTTCTGGGTGAATCCGCAACAATGGGACGCAGCAGGTACTCGGCTATGTGGACATGCCTTAAGCGGTCTACTCTTCACACTTAGTTCCATTAGGCTGAGGACATTCAGCAGTTTCTCTGTCTGAGTCTCTAGGGCAGGAAAGGGAGGAAGACCCACGGTTCCGAGAGTGGTTTGTTTCTTGATAAATAGCTTACGATTCCTTTCCCAAAAAGCACTTTCAGGACGGCAGAATTTTCCCTTCACTACAGCTGTTGGAAAGAGAAGGTCCGGCCAGAGGCGTCGGAGCAAACATGGTGAGCTTGGTTGGGAGGCATGTTATCAAGGGTGCACAGCGGGGAGCATTCCTTTGGTGTCCCTTTCCTTCCTGCACAGCACTTCAGGCAGACACCACCGGGTGGTCAGAGGTGAACTTTACTTACAAATTTCGGCCTCATAGCTTCAGCCAAGTGGTTTGCAGTGCACATATTTTGGCTAAGACGATCACTAGCTTCCAGTTCCATCCCTGGATTCACGGTAGTGCAGCTGGTTTGCAGGCGTTCCCTTTCCAGGTGCCTTCTGCCAGGACCTCATAGTCTAATCTGTGATGTTCGGTGGTTTCTGTTCTACTACGAGCGAGTCACGTGTGTGGAGGATTTGACTTCCTTACGAATTGCAAATGAACAGATGCAACAACTGATCCACGGGAGGTAAAGTAAAGGGTAAAAACACGTGTTACTTTGACAAGGCAGATGTAGAAATAGAACTGAGTCTCACATGTGCATTTGTGTCTGAGAGCTGGGAGTAGAGACCTGGGATGTGCAGAAAAGTTTATGTGGAAAAACCAACTGATTTAAACCCTCATTTTAAAAATTAATTAATTTATTTTATTCAGTTACAATTGTCTGGATTATCTCGGGTTCGCTCCCCCACCCCGGGCAAGTCCCACCTCACTACTCCCCTCTAACCTCCCCTTTAAATTTATCCTTGTGTCCTATATAGTAGCTCCTATAGAGCACTGTCCCCCCTATGGCGTCCCAATGCCCTGTGGCTACTGTTACAATGTTCTTAATTTCAATATCTCTGGTTATATTTTGTTTGCTTTTTCTTTTCTTGATTATGTTCCAGTTCAACGTGAGATCCTCTGCACCCCAATGTTCAGAGCAACACAATTTACAATAACCAAGTACTGGAAGTAACTTAAGTGCCCATCAGTTAATGAGAGGATCCAAAAAGTATGGTACTTTTAGACAATGGAATTTTACGCAGCGGAGAGAAAGAAGGAGCTAATACCCTGTGCAATGGCATGGGTGAAAGTTGTGGGCACTATGCTAAGTGAAATAAGGCAGGTGTTGAGGGAGAAATACTATTTAGCGCCCCTCGCCTGCACCGCTTTTTCTTTTCTTTTTTTTTCTTTTTTTTTTTTTTTTTGCGAATTTTATAGGATTAATGCTGACAGCAAAGGGTAACCAATCTCCTGAGTGGAATTAAAGGCTCAATGAAGAGTCAAAGAGTCTGGCTACATGAATTATATGTTGAAGGGTAATGTGTCTAAATATATTTTCCAAATGATCTTAAGTAATCCATGCATTTTGAAAGGATATCTACCATTTGAAATGGACACTAAAGACTGCAAAATAGGCACGTGTGGAATCCAATGAGTTCTATAACCTAACAAAAATGTAGAAACAGGGATGATACACGAAACAGAACGAGGGTTGTCGCAAGGGAAGCGGCTGGGTGAATGGAAGAAGAAGGTGAAGGGATTACTGGAAGGACAGCTGTTCAGGATCCTTGGACACGGATCACAATGGGGGGGGGTGGCCAGAGGGAAGAGGAGCGGCAGCTGGGTGCAGGAGAGCCAAGGGGGAAGAGGGGTGAACAACTGTATTAGCAGAAACAACCCCCAAAATGTACATTAAAAACTAGTCCCTTCAAAACAACTTGGCCAATAATTGGCAGTGTTCCCTTCCCTCCTCACTAAACCCACCACAGAACTCTACCCACAGGAAGAACACATTGTGTCCTGGCTCCCGTTCCTGTGTCATGCTCTGAAATATTCCGAGAAGGTATTTCCGGGACATTGTCCGCACAGTTCCTGGATCTCCACTGAGAATTTGGCTTATTCAGGTAACTGGGCCACAGTCACTGGCAAAATGGGTCAGTTCACTGAGTTCCTTGTGGAGGCCAGGTAATGGAATCAAAGTACCTTGGAAGAAAGTGTAGCACTTCTGCTCTGAGTGAATGAGATTCCGATGTAAATACACATCATCCATGGCGATGAGAGAGGCACTTGTGAGAAGCAACTATGACTGCTGGGAACTATGCTGTGACTCCAAGGGGAGAAACAGTGTTAACACTCCATTTATCAAAATTTCAGTGTACTTGATGGTTTCATGAATGGTAATAATATTGCAAAACAAAGGATAGATCAGGTCCTTGGAGTCTTATCCATTGATTGAGAGTATAATTCAAATCGTATCTACCAGGTAACCCACTTTAGAATCTAAGCACATGCTTTCTATGAGAGAACTAAGGGAATGATATATACACACGTACATAATTCTTTCTATACGTCTACACATGCATTCTTTCAGAAAGAAATTAACATTATTTTGAAAAAGAATTGTATGTATCATGTGCATAGAAAACATGGAGAAAAACTTTTTTTACACTCACCTCCTGACTGGAAATATTTCTCATCGAATGGAAATGTGTGTTTTTCAAGGGAGGGAACAAGAGGAAATGAGGAAACAACACTGGAAAAAAGTTGGTTCCTCTGCCGCCATATTTAATGTTTCCATTCGTTATTATATATGAAATAATAGAGAATGCTTGAATATCACTTGCAAACTGAGAACTGACTTTCTTTTAACTTTCAAACTGAAAGACATTCGGTGAAATATAAACTTACCATGAGGAGAAATATCTGGGGATAGGAGAAGAAATATATTTGTATGCAGTTTTCCTTTCTCACACGTGACAAAACAGACAGACGTGACATTTGTTCCGTCCTGGGATTCAGCGAAAGGCAAATACCCATTAGGTCTGATTCTATATTTCACCAATTGCGTGGATATTCAAGACATTATCGTCGCAATATTGATTCCAGTATGGCAGTGGTAAATGTTACGTGTGTCATCCCGAGCTGTGCTGAGTCAGTCCATGTTAGATTTACTCCGAGGAAACGTCATTGCTAGAAAATGTACATTTTCCCTTTCCACAGACAAGTGCTTGACAAGAAATAGTCTGGCTAGTACGACAGCAGCAAGTGAATGACTGGGTCTTTCGTCCTGAGCAGCTATGAAGACGAACCTATTGTTCACTTGATGTACACAGCATCACAGTACCTCTTCAATAGGCATATTTCATGTGGGAACATGGAGATAAGGCCTCAATCGAAGGATTTTGTAAAAATAAAACACTTGTTAAACGCCTGAGCCCTTGTTTTGGGTATGATAATTGAATGTCATCTCTGTTCTTGATTTTGTCAGAAAAGGACAGGCTACCCTTTACATTCTTGACATCTCTCAGGATTAGGAAGTAAGCCTCCAATTCTGCTCTTCTCATCACTGTGCTTGCACCTGGTATGACCATTCTTGTCTTCAACCATTGTTTTCCTTCTTGGAAACAGTCTCTGGAGGCTACTCTCATTGTCACTTTCGTCTTAGAGCAGACAGGAGACTAGGCAGGGAATGTCTTAAAATGGGATAGTACAGGGAACCGAATGAAGGCTCCTGTCTTCCATATTACGAAACCACTTAGCTAGGGTGACTTAACACACAGAAACCTATGGAAGATTCAATAGAATAATAAACTTCTCCTTTATTACTCCCTCCAGTCATATTAACAATATTACACATCACATTTTTTTAACCGTTTGGGGTTTGTTAGAGACAGAAACATCAATCTGAGAGTGAAGCATCAATCATTGCCTCTCATTCACAGCCCACGTGGGGACCGAACCTGCATCCAGGGCACGTGCCCTATGGCAATCAAACCAGCACCTTCTGACTGTGTAGGGTGACACAAAACCGATGTAGCCACACCTGGGAGGGCTAAATATCCCTTACCTCTACGCTATGGTGAAGAAAAGTAGGGCTTTGGAGGCACCCGGGACTGCCTTCATCACAGTCTCGTGATGCAGCTTTGAATAATTTTGTATCTCTTTGAGCCTCAAGTTTCTGATTGGCAAAATAAAATAAATTATACTTCGTCCAAGAAATGGTTTTGAAGTCTCAGTGAGAAAATGTTATTTGGAAACAGTAACTATCCACCCAATAATTCTAGGCTTTATGGAAATAGTAATAAATATTTCCTCCCTCAACAAATTGCAGTACCATTGGAAAGACACTAGAGTCACCTCTGGCGAAGACACAGGCATACGTAGATGCCCTTTCCCTCCTCACACAGCCAAAACAAGGAGAGCAATGAATTTAAAAACAAAAACCAGCCAGAAACTGGCAGAAAATGGAACTGGATGAGAGTCCAACAACCAAGGAGTTACAGACTAAACATTCACACAGACCAGTAGGAGGGGTAGAAGCGGCAAGTAGGGGTGGAGAGGACTCGCAGCAGGAAGGTGGCTGGAGAACTGGGACGGGAGAGGCGGCCCTGGCAGACAGGTGGCTGGTGGACCAGGCAAGGCAGCAGCTCCAGAGCGAGGGGTAGCATATTTGCTAGCAGATCAATGGAGATGAACAACGGTGGAGCGAAATGGACGACGCAAGCCAGGGCTCCAGCGCAGCTAAATAAAACCTCAAACCTCTGCTTGGAAACACCTGAGGGGTTTGCAGCAGCACAGAACACTCTCAGCCTCACAGGAGAGTTCCTTGGAGAGACACACAGAGTCTGAGAACGTATACAAAACCACTCCCCTGAGAATCAGCTTCACATGGGACTGTTTTGATTGTGGGTAGTAGGGGAAGTGAGTGAAAGCCAGCAGAGAGCTAGGCAAGCAGCATCGTTCCCTGTCACACCCCTCCCCAAAATACGGCTCACAGCACGGCCAGGTGGGCTGCCCTAATGAAACCCTAAGGCTCTGCCCATTACCACATAAGAGGCACTCTGAAACAAACAACCAAAAACACATGGCCCAAATGAAAGAAGAGATCAAAGCTCCGACAAAAATGCAGCTAAGTGATGAAGGGTTAGCCAACCTACCAGAGGCACAGTTCCAAATGCTGGTCGTTGTGATGCTCAGCAATTGGCTGAGTATGGTCACAACATAGAGGAACAAGTGCAGCCTAGGAAAAGTGAAATAGAGGAACATGTTCAGGGAACCAACACGGACGGGAAGGAAAGCGGGACTGAGATGAACAGTTTGGAGCAGAAGGAAGAAAAACACATTCAACCAGAACAGAATGAAGAAACAACGATTCAAATCATTGAGGAGAGTCTTAGGAACCTCCAGGGTAATTCTAAGTGGTCCAACATCCAAATCATAGTGGTGGCAGGAGGACAAGAGGAAGAACAAGAAATGGAGACATTCTTTGAAAAGTGAATGAAGGACAACTTCCCCTATCTGGCACAAGAAACAGCCTTCCAGGAAGTCCAGGAAGCCCAGAGAGTCCCAAGGCAGTTGGACCCAAAGAGGAACAACCAAGGCACAGCACAATTACATTGCCCGAGATTAAAGATAAGGAGAGAATCTGAGAAGCTGCAAGAGATAAGGAGACAGTTACCTACAAAGGAATTCCCAAAAGATTGTCAGCTGATTTCTCAACAGAAACATTGGAGGCAAGAAAGGGCTGGGAAGAAGTATCCCAAGTGATGAAATGCAAGGAACTCCATCCAAGATTGTTCTATCCAGCAAAGCTGTCTTTTCGAACGCTCGGGCAGATAAAGTGCTGCCCAGACAAGTTCAATTTAAAGGAGTTCATCATCTCCAAGCCCTTATTATATGAAAAGATACAGAAAGTTGCCTAAGCAAAAAGAAGGTAAAAAAAAAAAATGCGAATAAAATGGCAGCAAAGTCACATCTATCAACAACCTAACCTTAAAAGCAAAAATAAAAACACACTACGCAGAGAATTCCAACAGGAACTGAATGGCAGAAATGGAGGTAATATGGAGGGTTATTAGCGGGAGGGGGTGGACCGACAACGGGGGAAAAGGTACAGGGAATAAGAAACATTAATGATAGGAGCAAAATAGACCGGAGGAGGTAAGGGTGGTATAGGATGAGGAATGGGAATGACATTATTGATACAGGAAAACAAAGGCAGCGATGACACAATACCCCTGGTTATTTTTCTTCTATGACTGTGTTCTGTCTTCCTCACTGGTTTCCACTCTTTCTATTCCTAACTCTAAGCTCTCATCAAAGTCAGGTTTTTCTTTTGTTTTAACTTCAAAACTTAATTTTTATTTTTTAGCCATAAAACACGATTTTCATAAAACCCTTCTACTAGGTTTAATTTTTAATAGATAATGATTTAATTTTATGTTTATTAAGTTATAATTGACTGCATTTCCTCCCCATCCCTGCACCTCACCCTAGCCAGTCCCACCTACCCCAGACACCTCAAAACTCCGCTTTGATTTTCTCCTTGTGCATTTTAGAGTAGTAGATCCTGTAGACCACTCTCCCCTCTATCCCCTCCCTCTTCCCCTCTGACTATTGTACCATTGTTCTTAAAGTCGTATGTGTCTTTTTCTATTTTGTTTCCTTTTTTCCTCAGTTGATTATGTTGTCCTTAAAGGTGAGATCATTTGGTATTTCTCCCTCACAGCCTGGCGCATTTCACTTAACCTAATGCTGTCCAGTTCCATCCATACCATTGCAAAGTGTATCAGCTCCTTCTTTCTCTCTTCGGTGCAGATTTCCATTGTGTAAATGTACCATAGTTTTTGGATCCACTCATTAGCTGATGGGCACCTAGGTAGCCTCCAGCACTGGGCTATTGTGAATCGTGGTGCTATGGACATTGGGGTGCACAGGTTCTCTGGCATTGGTGTTTCACTGTTCTAAGGGTACAATCCCAGCAGTGGAATTTCTGGGTCAAACGGCTTTTCCATTTTTAGTTTGCAGAGGAAATTCCATACAGTTCTCCACAGTGGCCGCACCAGTCTGCATTCGCACCAACAATGTCCTGGTTGTCCCTTTTCTCCTCATCCTCTCCGACATCCGTGTCTTGCTTTGTTTATGTTGGCCACTCCGGCTGTTGTGAGATGGAACCTCATTGTGGTTTAATATTATAAACGAAGAACACAGTAGAAGGAATCAAAAGCAGGATCGGGGGAGCTGAGGACTGCCTCAACAAATTCACTTTTCTCTATACTTTCTTTCGAGTATTTATCGTTATTGTTCCTTTATTCGTGCAAGGGGTTTTCTATTACTCATCCATGCAGACTAGGATTATTGGGATTGTATTATGCGGTGGAGATTGCTGCTAAAATGCCTTGGAGAAAGACGACAAAGGTAAATTAGGCAGGGTCTCAGGCCTCAGAAAATGTGCAGCCCAGTGTGGCTCCGATGTTTAACGCCTCCTGCGGTCTTCTATTGCATACTATAACGTGTTCATTGGATGTTTCTTAAAGTCATTGGACAATAAGAAGCAGAGTCGTCTTCTATTTAAAAACTAGTTGCAATCCTGTGTCACGCAATTGAATCAGAGCAATTATTATTGTCCCAAGTTCAAGGATCATAAATTCGAAGTCCATCTGCCTTTTCTCCCACTGCCATCTTTACACGTATTACAAGATTTTGATCCATCTTCCCCAAAGTGTCTTTATCCTTCATCTCTTCCCTTGCCATTCTACTGCTAAAACTGCAGTTCCAAAGTAGTAGGAACATGTCAGCGATGGTCTCTACGCGACCCATCTCTCCTTGATTAAAGAACTTTGTATGAGAGACACTGGGGTAGGGTTGAGGGATGGGGAGACATGCAGAAAATTGTAAGTGATTTTTTTTTTTTTCAGAGAGACCCTGAACTAAAACCCAACAGCCAGAAGCAAGAGGGAGTTGCGGGGAGATAATGAGGGTGGGGAAGGCGGCAGGGGTATCAGGAACATGTATACGGAGATGTGGACAGAGCCAAAAGTGATGGGAAGATGGAGGATCGAACATGGGGATGGGTCTGGAGGGAGGCAGTGGGGACTCAACGGAGTTAGAGGTGGTTTTGTGGGAGGTAGTATGGTCAAAGAGAAATGAAAAGTCTTTGCATTGAATAATGTTTTCCTATATGAATATTTGAAAAAATCCTCTGTTCTTATCTGTACCTGAAGCCTAACATTTAACTTGTTAATGTGCATGTCCCTGTTCATATTTTGTTTCCTTTTTTCCTCAGTTGATGATGTTGTACTTAAAGGTGAGATCATTTGGTATTTCTCCGTCACAGCCTGGCACATTTCACTTAGCATGATGGTGTCCACTTCCATCCATAGCATTGCATGGTTGTCTCTAAAAGACTCCCACCACATCATCCCTATGAGGAGCCTTGGGAACTATGTCGTCTAACAACCTACTTTCACAGATAACAGGTCTTGGAAGTTAATTGATTGGTGTGTGCTCTGTTACTATGAGCACGATTGTCTCAGTTACATCTAACTGCTTTGTATGTCCATAGAGTCCTTGCAGTTTGGCTTCCTTTGCAAACTATTTAAGATGTGTGAGTATGTACGCTCATGTATGCTTGTGTATTCCTTTGGTTTGGGGTTTACATTTCAATGAAAATTAATTGCTGATTCTTACCTGATGAATTCATTGGTTCTGAATCAGGTTTATGCTTTAGACCACACTTACCATTTTGTTCATCCTAAGATCTTTTCTCTGAATTAAACCTCGTAGTATAAGACAGACTTCTCGAACTTCTCCTTAGTACCCCCAGCCTATTACTGTGGTTTGGAAAGTGTTTCACTTACTGAAACAGGACCCTGGATTGTAACAAGCATTGCTAGTTTAGTCAGCGTTTTCTCAAGGCTTGGAAAGTGAAATGTTATGCTTCTGTAGATTATAAAGTTGAAATGTATATTTCCTAGGCTTTGGCCCTTTACACATTCCTTCTATGAATATTCAAGAGTCTCTCCATGTATCTACAAGTTGACGTAACAAGGAAGTGCTTACCCTTCAACGACCTCCCACGTTTGAAGCACTCTAGGAAGCAAGTCATTAGGTCTTATGTATTTATATACATGAAGAATATTCAAATGATCTTTGACTAGGGCTTCCCAGAGAGTACCAACCCAGTATGTGTTATATATCACATTATAAGGAGCTGGCACCAATACTTATAAATTGTAGAAGAAATACAACGGTCCTATATAAATTTTGTCTTTTTCATGTGACTGTCTTGACGTGATAACTTTGCATGTTTTTTGACATATATTTTCCCCCTCTGTCATGAATGAGTATTGTGCATACGCTGTATTTCTTCCCTGAAAAAAAGCGCTCTACTGTTCATTTTTTCTGGAGTATGAACTGCTATCTAGGGATATTTCTCTGGCCTTCTCTGAATTCTTTTTTCCCCGTAGTAACGCATACGATAGGATCAGGAAATGTCAAAAGGAAGAACAATGCCATTTTCCACCAATGTTTATGGAAAGATGTGAAAACTGTGAGCAGGGTTAATGACGGTCTTTCTTACTGAATGGAAAAAATCTAGAGTAATGATTTTAAAAATATTGGTCTATAATATTTATGTGCTGTTGTTTAATTCATCAAAAATATTTCACACTTTACTTTTGGAGTCCCTGATTCTCCCATTTCCATTAAGTACGTGAAGTTTCTCTACACAAAACCACCTACACCTGGAAAAATACCCTACTTCATTTGGTTTCAAAGGGTCCCATGAAAAATGTAGGTTAATGTCAAGACTACTTCACCATACAGGATGCCTACTGTGTCTACATATATTTGCTTCTCATCGTTAATGGAAGGAGTGAATTAATTTTTTCTTCCCTAGAGTGTACAATTTATTTCGTCCAATGATTTATTAATCCTAGAAGTTGGTTCTATGGGGTTGACACCATGGTTCATGATTCCTTATGGATATGTTACAGCTTGACCTTAGAGCGGAGAGCAGCTTTACCACTTGTCATTATTTTTTTTACTCACTTTGTGGTATGAGAGACAGTTTTTATCCTTTCTGATATTTACCAAAGTCCATATTTTCAAGTTTCCGATAATCAATACATCTATTGTCATTACAGAGAACATGCTTGGGACTGTTATTGTTGCAAAATGCACTTTGAATTGGGTCTTCTCTGCTTAGAGTACTCTTCATTTTCTCCGGTTTTTAGAGGTAACCGCATGCCCTTTTACAATTTCATGAAGCAGAAGTAATTAAGGCCAAACTGACGGAATTTTAAATATGTCCAATTCATCTAGCAGGAAAGAACCACCAAAGGTAGTCGAAGCTATGTCTTCCATTTTAAGTAATGACGTGAGTGTGTCTAAAAAAATACAAGAAGGGGGTAGTTGTTAAAAGTCAGAAGATAGTTGTAAACATACTTCATTACATCCCAAGTACAGAGGAAACCAGCAGTTCCAGAAAGGAAGAAAAATATCTACAGACTAGTTTTATGGAAGGGCATTTGAACTAAACCAAGAAAGGACTGCAGGGTGGAGACAAGGTGACGCGCTTACCCTTACAGAGCAAAATACTGTCATGCAAAGGGAAAAGTTAAGCTAGTATGCAGAAGCTAGATGCGTGATACTATTCTGGATTTAACGTAGCATGCGAAGGCCATGGTTCACATCATTTTTCCAAGTGTGAAAGCGACACAGACAGACTCTTACCTCACAGACACTAAATGCTTTCCCCTGACACGGTTTGTTCACTGGTGTCTTAACCTTCCTGGGACATCTGAAGATTTCCTTGTCATATTCAGCAACGGATCTCGCAGTAGAATGTGCGCCACACATCGCAAGTCTCCTAAACTCTCTCAGGCTCTGTACCTGTGCTGCATTTTAATGCGATCTCGTGCTACATTCTGCATCACTAAATCTGCCACACCAACCAAGTTGTATTCTCTTTCGCCGTGCCTTAGCATGACTGCCTTCTAAATATGAACTTGGAGTGAACATGACTTCACCTTGACATCATGCTTTCTTTCCTTCAAATAATTTCAGTGCTTACCCAGTTTCAATTAACGGCATAACATCTGTTAAGGTCGTATTCTTCATCAAGGACATTTTTTAAGTCGGTGAAACATATGTTTTACATATATTGTGTTATGCACACACATTTCCCTACTCTGGCTTGACAGTAGATTGGGAGAGGAAGAATTAAAGGATATAAGAACTAATTCTAACAAGGGAAATCATTGTTACTTGCCCCTTCAATATTCACCATCACCACTTCCCTTCTTTATTGCTGTCAGAAGGCATGTTTTTCGTGGGGAAAGCACTTTAAAAGTCTTCAGCACCGAGTTGCATTTTATCCATCCCAATCAGGGCCAAGTGTTTCTCACTTTCATGGTCTGCATTATAGATGTGAGGGGCCATGTGATCCCGGTCTGCAACTCAGGGCACAGAACCCAGTCTGCCAGGGTCACCTTTGGAAAAACTGTTTCTTTATCCGTTAAAAAGGAAAGCCAAGGTGCCACCACTTTCTTGACTCCCATTCGACAGCATGGAATGCTGATGCTGTATGTGGGTTAGAACAGCCATCTTGAGACCTGTAGGGAAGCCAAGGGACCACAACCAGTACAGTTAAGCCACGTGAGAAGTGTCAACAGCAGCTTTGTAGTTGCTTCCCCTTATTGTCGGCCAAAAGGGAAAACTATGCCACCTACTGAAGCATTAATTGTCTGCATCAGTTTGCTTATTACTCCCACAAAAGGGATTGAAAATGGAGCCATGCAGCATGTTTTGTAAACAAAACACTTTAGTTAGGTTTCGTCTCAAGAAGAAGCAAAGCATAAATCTCATGGATTAAAGCAAACACATATCTCTCACTTCTGAGTCTTCAGTTTAAGTATGATTTTTGTCGAGTCTCCTCATCTTGTCTTGGCTTGAATTTTGGTGGAAGGTAGAACTTTGGATTGAATGAGGTGTTTCCTCTGAGGGAAGGCAAGAATGAATGTGTATCCATTCAATAGAACATTTTTTGTGTAGGCAGCTGTCCCAAGTTAATGAGGAGTGACCGTAATTAGCGTTTCTTGGACGTTTACACATCACGTCCTCCTCTTGCCATTGATTGAGAACGTCACATAGCCAAGGTCAACATCATAGCAGCGAAATACGTTCTCGCAGCGGTAAGGGGTAAAGTGGAGAGGGAGCATTTTCTCTGAATAAAATTTACAACACATAATGTTAACTCTGGGATTATGGTGTTGCATAATTGGTTATATTCACTTTTATCGCTACTAAATTCAATATTATTACATGAAAAGATATTTATCTCACTATTTGTTTTGAAGGATTTCAGTTACTCGTCTTTAGAGAGAGGAAGTGAGGGAGAGAAACACCAAGGCATGGTGGCCTCTCAGGCGCCCCCTAGTGAGGACACAGCCCACAACCCAGCCATGTGCCTTGACTAGGAATTGAACACCTAACCCTTTGCAAAATGCATTTCCTTCCTGGAAATGGTCATGCTTTCTGTCGCATCAGGCCTTTCACATCTGCTTATTCCCCTGGCTCCGTTATGATCTGCCATTATTCCTACCCGCCCTTTTCCCATCTGAAAGCCTGCTTACCCTCCGCCCCCCATGAACTGACAGTGCTCATGCCTGACTCAGCTCAGATAGAAGTCCCTCTGAAGAGTCACCTTTCATCCTTGTCTTTCCAGTAGCCCGGGATCCACAAATATGTTTTTATTGCTGTATATATAGAGTGCGATGTTAATGATGTAAATACATGTCAATGTATTTCCCTCTTCCTGTATCAGACCACGAATGCCTTTGACTCAGAGATCATATCGTATTTATGTTTACACCTAACATAGAACACACAACCTTGATCAGTAAATTAGTGGTGATCACTACAGGAATTAAATGCATCTAAATCTCACTCTCCCGCGAGTGCTGGGACCAAGAGTAAAAATCCTTGAGCCCTCCACCATTTCTCCACACGTTATATAGGTTCCAAGAAATTCAGCCAATGACATTGGGTTGAAAGAGATGTCCCAAACAGTTCAATGAAACTCGCAGTGTTGCAGAAGAGCAGCCATGGCTCCACAGGGGGTATCTAAGGAGATTAATGGTGTGCATAGAAGCTTCTGGTCATTTTGAACATCTACTGGTGGAGCTAAGCTACTCTTCCCTGCCCCTGGCATTTCACACTGCAGTCAGCAGCACAGATGGGGAGTAAATATGCTGAGAATCTTGAGGAGAGTGGCCAAAATACGTTGCCCTTCAGTACACTCTGACACTTGTTGTTTTCTCGTGAAATCTCACCACTATGCATTTGTCATGTGTGAGAAACAAGCTCTTGATTCTGACCACAAACTCCTGAAGTATCTCCTAGGAGCTGGCGTTAAGTCCTGCACTTCAACTTGGAAACGCGGTGTGCCCAGGAGAACACCGATCAGCAGGGTGACCAGGAGCGAAAAGACAGCCAAGACTGTAGTGCATTTTCCTGTGTAATCCTCCCTTTGTGGTAAAATATCCCAGGGGCTCCCTTTCTTGATATGCTTCCTTTTTCTTTACAGAGGATTAGAACCATTTGTTTCATACAAGTTCACTATTTACTTGTTTGTTTCTCTGTTTATTTCTTTATTGCATAGACAACTCTAATATGTTGCTACACTATTATTCCTATAAAATTGTTGCTATACTAATACTCCCTGTGATGGAGGCCATCTGTCTCCCCTGGCCACGCGCCCACTGAGTTGCTGATTGGTCAGCTGTCCCTTGTGACGTCACAGTGCATATTCCCTCCTGCCATGGGAACACAGGGTCCCTTGGGGCCGGCCAGCAGGAACTGTTGGGGCAGGCCTTCAGGAGCGGCTGGTCCTGTGGCAGGAAGGCGGAGTATCCCCGCAGGCAGCGCAGCCTTGGGCTATAGGCTCTGAGCAGCAGACAGCAGTGGAGGACAAGGAGATGGAAGAGCCAGGGGTGGAGGAGCAAGAGGTGCAGGAGGAGGAGGTGCAGGAGCCTAGGATTGAGGAGCCAGGGAACAGCGGCGCACAGGTGAGCAGTAGCCTCTCAGGTCCTGCTGTTCCAAGTGAGTCCCCAACTCTCCCTGCCCCCCGCCCCCACCATACACGCCACAGCCAGGTTCCAACTTCTTACCCGCCGACCTGGGGGGTGGCTGACCCTGCAACCATCTTCCCCAGAAGCCACGCCCGCCCTAACCCATGGTCCCCCTTACCCGTGTCAGGATATCCAGTCCATCCCCGCTGCCTGGGACACGTCCACGGCGCTGAGGCGACTGCACAAGGAACTGGCGAACATCACGATCGATCCCCCGCCCATGTGCTCTGCAGGGCCAGTGGATGACAACATGTTCCAATGGAAGGGGACCATCATGGGACCCCCGGACAGCCCCTATGAGGGAGGGGTGTTCTGCCTAAACATACAATTCCCTCGAAATTACCCCTTCAGGCCTCCGGCGATTTCCTTCACCACCCCGATCTACCACCCCAATATCAACCGAAAGGGATATATCTGTGTCGATATTCTCAGGTCCCAGTGGTCTCCTATAATGACCATATCCAAACTCTTGCTGTCCATCAGCTCCTTGCTATGTGACCCCAACCCCAACCATGCCTTTGTTCCATCCATTGGGAGAATGTACCTAAAGGACAGGAAGGCATATGATACCATGGCGCGAGCTTGGACCAAGAAGTATGCTATGTGAGGGAGGGGCAAATGATAACCCCTCACCTCAATAAAACACCTGGCTGTTGAATGGGCTCTTCTTTGATTGCTTTCTGGGAGGAATCCTTTCCCTTCTCACATCTGCCTATGAGGGTGTGTGGAGGCCTGGTGGGAAGCGGTGTTTGGGGGAAGGGCAAGGTTGGGAGACGGGGTATTTTGAGAGAGGCTAGTAGTAATAAATATTTGACTGAAACACTTCTTTCCTGATTCAGGATGGGAAAGCAAGAACAAGGGGGTGGTGGGATTAACAGGCGTCCGTTAGCACGCACAAGGTGGGGGAAACACTGGATGAAGAATAGGAAGATCATTAGGTATCTGGTTCATTCTGAGGTACCTGTGTCTTCAGGGTTTTTGCTTGGACCGACATGGAAGGTAAGCCACAGCCTCTTCTTTCAGGCCCACATTTAACTGTAGAAACATTAAGTGGATGAGGAGATGTCACAAAAGAAAACGAAGTCTTTTCTTCCAAGAATTCTCCACCCCCCCACACTACACTGCCCGCCTTTTTGACCCGTCTGCCACCCTCCACAGTCTGGGCTATATCCCCATTCTCAGGTCATGCTTATTGACAATAGAACACTTGTACAGGCTGCCCAAGTGCCCATGAGTAGATGAGTGGATAAAAGCACTGTGGTATGTGCACACAATGGAATAAATAGTACATGGAAATCTGTCCCTTTGTGACAGAGTGGATGGACCTGAAAAACCTTAGGCTCCGTGAAATAAGCCAGTCAGAGGACGACAAATAAATACCATAGGATCTCTGTCATAAGGAGCATCTAATGAACAAACTGAAGTAACAAGGAAAATGGGGAGAGGCTCCTAGAGAGCTGGCAGCCAGCTGTCAGAGGGGGTATGGGGTGCAGGCTAGGTGGGAAACCGGAAGGGAGTAAGAAAAGACCTTCCCAGATAACAGTATGGAGAAGACCAAGGGAAAAGGGGTGGGGCGGTGCAATAGAAGGGCGTGAAGGGGGAAGCGGGTGCTGCCAGAAACAGACTTGAATGGGGTGGTGAACACACAATACAATATGCAAAGGATGAAGTGTAGACTCCCACGCTGCAAACCTGCATAATTTCACTCACCTGTGTCACCCCCCAGTAAGTGCAATTAAAAAATAACAGGATAGGAAAGTTTCCTTTCTTTGTGTAAATCTTTTCTCTATGAAAGAGTGTCCTCAATCCGTTGTCAGTGGAGCACTCCTGCGACTGAGCAGCAGTTTGGGTCCTGCTGCCTGCCTGCTAGGCTAAGTGTTAGAGGCAAAGGTTGGGTGGTGAAGGAAAGGGGTTAGGAACACCAGGAAGACAGACGAGAGAGACGCCAATGAAAACCACAATGAGATATAACCTCACAAGGTGAAAATGGCCATCATTGGATACATCTAATCGCCACAAATGCTGGCAGGGTTTGAAAACAAAGGCAACCATTTTGCCCTGTGGGTGGGAATGCAGAATGGGGAAGTCACGGTGGAAAACATGTTTGCATTTCTTCAGGTAATGGAACTGCCTGTTGGTCCATCAATTCCATTGGTGTATTTATACCCTGAGAATCCACAAAGATGCGCCATGCTACAGGTCAACATTATAAATGAGTAAGAACAATTAAGTAATCAGCGCCAAGGAGTGAGAGGGTCAGAATTCAAAAGGCAAGAGTGGCTAAACTCAAATACCAGGTGTGCAGGGACTTTGAGCATCCACGTGAGATAGGATTTAGAGCTATGTGAAAGGGGCAGATCCTGATGACCTGACTGACAGGAGAAATTTTCCAAATTCTGCTTTCATAACATTAGGGTGCTGATTCCTTGCAGGATTGCTCATTGGTGTCATGAGAAAGAGGCATCTAACAGCCTTTTCAGGACCTTGGGACCCTACAGGCAGTCTGTGTGGTCCATTTTTGCACTCTATGTCTGAGTGAGGCCATCTTTTCATCATTTCCTTCAACCAAAACAATATCTTCCAGTAGTTTGTAGAAAGGAGCAGACATACGAATGCCTCTGTCTTCCTTAAGCTGGCAAATAAAGAGATTTGCAGAAATAGAAAAAAAAAAAAAAAAAAAAAAAACCGAAAAACCCAGAACACTACACTCATTAAATCTAGGTATTATTAATATATGCTGTTTACAATTTAATAAGAATCCATGGACATATAAGGAAATCTCTTTCCATGCATTAAATATATGCAAAGATAGATTGGGATAAACTACTGTGGGGGCTGAAAATGTTTAATGCTTTTCCTTCCTCCTTTTAAGTTCTTCAGGCTGGGCTAATAACCAAATTGATAGAGGTGGGCTGATAGGAGAAAATGCAAGTTCAATAGACGTTCATGGGTAATTCACACTAGCATGACACATCCACGGGAATTCCAAAGACAGTGAGACAACACCGGGTTGCTAGGACATTTTGGACAAAGAAGAAAAGGCAGGGTAACATGGTACTAGATTTTGAGGAATGCGAAAGAGTGATTTACAAGCAGTTGAGGAAGCGCCAAGCACACAGGCCAGGGCCTTAGTTCTGGGTGAATCCGCCACAATGGGACGCAGCAGGTACTCGGCTATGTGAACATGCCTTAAGCGGTCTACTCTTCACACTTAGTTCCATTAGGCTGAGGACATTCAGCAGTTTCTCTGTCTGAGTCTCTAGGGCAGGAAAGGGAGGAAGACCCACGGTTCCGAGAGTGGTTTGTTTCTTGATAAATAGCTTACGATTCCTTTCCCAAAAAGCACTTTCAGGACGGCAGAATTTTCCCTTCACTACAGCTGTTGGAAAGAGAAGGTCCGGACAGAGGCGTCTGAGCAAACATGGTGAGCTTGGTTGGGAGGCATGTTATCAAGGGTGCACAGCGGGGAGCATTCCTTTGGTGTCCCTTTCCTTCCTGCACAGCACTTCAGGCAGACACCACCGGGTGGTCAGAGGTGAACTTTACTTACAAATTTCGGCCTCATAGCTTCAGCCAAGTGGTTTGCAGTGCACATATTTTGGCTAAGACGATCACTAGCTTCCAGTTCCATCCCTGGATTCACGGTAGTGCAGCTGGTTTGCAGGCGTTCCCTTTCCAGGTGCCTTCTGCCAGGACCTCATAGTCTAATCTGTGATGTTCGGTGGTTTCTGTTCTACTAAGAGCGAGTCACGTGTGTGGAGGATTTGACTTCCTTACGAATTGCAAATGAACAGATGCAACAACTGATCCACGGGAGGTAAAGTAAATGGTAAAAACACGTGTTACTTTGACAAGGCAGATGTAGAAATAGAACTGAGTCTCACATGTGCATTTGTGTCTGAGAGCTGGGAGTAGAGACCTGGGATGTGCAGAAAAGTTTATGTGGAAAAACCAACTGATTTAAACCCTCATTTTAAAAATTAATTAATTTATTTTATTCAGTTACAATTGTCTGGATTATCTCCTGTTCGCTCCCCCACCCCGGGCAAGTCCCACCTCACTACTCCCCTCTAACCTCCCCTTTAAATTTATCCTTGTGTCCTATATAGTAGCTCCTATAGAGCACTGTCCCCCCTATGACGTCCCAATGCCCTGTGGCTACTGTTACAGTGTTCTTAATTTCAATATCTCTGGTTATATTTTGTTTGCTTTTTCTTTTCTTGATTATGTTCCAGTTCAACGTGAGATCCTCTGCACCCCAATGTTCAGAGCAACACAATTTACAATAACCAAGTACTGGAAGTAACTTAAGTGCCCATCAGATAATGAGAGGATCCAAAAAGTATGGTACTTTTAGACAATGGAATTTTACGCAGCGGAGAGAAAGAAGGAGCTAATAACCTGTGCAATGGCATGGGTGAAAGTTGTGGGCACTATGCTAAGTGAAATAAGGCAGGTGTTGAGAGAGAAATACTATTTAGCGCCCCTTGCCTGCACCGCTTTTTCTTTTCTTTTCTTTTTTTTTTTTTTTTTTTTTGCGAATTTATAGGATTAATGCTGACAGCAAAGGGTAACCAATCTCCTGAGTGGAATTAAAGGCTCAATGAAGAGTCAAAGAGTCTGACTACATGAATTATATGTTGAAGGGTAATGTGTCTAAATATATTTTCCAAATGATCTTAAGTAATCCATGCATTTTGAAAGGATATCTACCATTTGAAATGGACACTAAAGACTGCAAAATAGGCACGTGTGGAATCCAATGAGTTCTATAACCTAACAAAAATGTAGAAACAGGGATGATACACGAAACAGAACGAGGGTTGTCGCAAGGGAAGCGGCTGGGTGAATGGAAGAAGAAGGTGAAGGGATTACTGGAAGGACAGCTGTTCAGGATCCTTGGACACGGATCACAATGGGGGGGTGGCCAGAGGGAAGAGGAGCGGCAGCTGGGTGCAGGAGAGCCAAGGGGGAAGAGGGGTGAACAACTGTATTAGCAGAAACAACCCCCAAAATGTACATTAAAAACTAGTCCCTTCAAAACAACTTGGCCAATAATTGGCAGTGTTCCCTTCCCTCCTCACTAAACCCACCACAGAACTCTACCCACAGGAAGAACACATTGTGTCCTGGCTCCCGTTCCTGTGCCATGCTCTGATATATTCCGAGAAGGTATTTCCGGGACATTGTCCGCACAGTTCCTGGATCTCCACTGAGAATTTGGCTTATTCAGGTAACTGGGCCACAGTCACTGGCAAAATGGGTCAGTTCACTGAGTTCCTTGTGGAGGCCAGGTAATGGAATCCAGGTACCTTGGAAGAAAGTGTAGCACTTCTGCTCTGAGTGAATGAGATTCCGATGTAAATACACATCATCCATGGCGATGAGAGAGGCAATTGTGAGAGGCAACTATGACTGCTGGAACTATGCTGTGACTCCAAGGGGAGAAACAGCGTTAACACTCCATTTATCAAAATTTCAGTGTACTTGATGGTTTCATGAATGGTAATAATATTGCAAAAGAAAGGATAGGTCAGGTCCTTGGAGTCTTATCCATTGATTGAGAGTATAATTCAAATCGTATCTACCAGGTAACCCACTTTAGAATCTAAGCACATGCTTTCTATGAGAGAACTAACGGAATGATATATACACACGTACATAATTCTTTCTATACGTCTACACATGCATTCTTTCAGAAAGAAATTAACATTATTTTGAAAAAGAATTGTATGTATCATGTGCATAGAAAACATGGAGAAAGACATTTTTTACACTCACGTCCTGACAGGAAATATGTCTCATCGAATGGAAATGTGTGTTTTTCAAGGGAGGGAACAAGAGGAAATGAGGAAACAACACTGGAAAAAAGTTTGTTCCTCTGCCGCCATATTTAATGTTTCCATTCGTTATTATATATGAAATAATAGAGAATGCTTGAATATCACTTGCAAACTGAGAACTGACTTTCTTTTAACTTTCAAACTGAAAGACATTCGGTGAAATATAAACTTACCATGAGGAGAAATATCTGGGGATAGGAGAAGAAATATATTTGTATGCAGTTTTCCTTTCTCACACGTGACAAAACAGACAGACGTGACATTTTGTTCCGTCCTGGGATTCAGCGAAAGGCAAATACCCATTAGGTCTGATTCTATATTTCACCAATTGCGTGGATATCCAAGACATTATCGTCGCAATATTGATTCCAGTATGGCAGTGGTAAATGTTACGTGTGTCATCCCGAGCTGTGCTGAGTCATTCCATGTTAGATTTACTCCGAGGAAACGTCATTGCTAGAAAATGTACATTTTCCCTTTCCACAGACAAGTGCTTGGCAAGAAATAGTCTGGCTAGTACGACAGCAGCAAGTGAATGACTGGGTCTTTCGTCCTGAAGAGCTATGAAGACGAACCTGTTGTTCACTTGATGTACACAGCATCACAGTACCTCTTCAATAGGCATATTTCATGTGGGAACATGGAGATAAGGCCTCAATCGAAGGATTTTGTAAAAATAAAACACTTGTTAAACGCCTGAGCAATTGTTTTGGGTATGATAATTGAATGTCATCTCTGTTCTTGATTTTGTCAGAAAAGGACAGGCTACCCTTTACATTCTTGACATCTTTTCAGGATTAGGAAGTAAGCCTCCAATTCTGCTCTTCTCATCACTGTGCTTGCACCTGGTATGACCATTCTTGTCTTCAACCATTGTTTTCCTTCTTGGAAACAGTCTCTGGAGGCTACTCTGATTGTCACTTCCGTCTTAGAGCAGACAGGAGACTAGGCAGGGAATGTCTTAAAATGGGATAGTACAGGGACCGAATGAAGGCTCCTGTCTTCCATATTACGAAACCACTTAGCTAGGGTGACTTAACACACAGAAACCTATGGAAGATTCAATAGAATAATAAACTTCTCCTTTATTACTCCCTCCAGTCATATTAACAATATTACACATCACATTTTTTTAACCGTTTGGGGTTTGTTAGAGACAGAAACATCAATCTGAGAGTGAAGCATCAATCATTGCCTCTCATTCACAGCCCACGTGGGGACCGAACCTGCATCCAGGGCACGTGCCCTATGGCAATCAAACCAGCACCTTCTGACTGTGTAGGGTGACACAAAACCGATGTAGCCACACCTGGGAGGGCTAAATATCCCTTACCTCTACGCTATGGTGAAGAAAAGTAGGGCTTTGGAGGCACCCGGGACTGCCTTCATCACAGTCTCGTGATGCAGCTTTGAATAATTTTGTATCTCTTTGAGCCTCAAGTTTCTGATTGGCAAAATAAAATAAATTATACTTCGTCCAAGAAATGGTTTTGAAGTCTCAGTGAGAAAATGTTATTTGGAAACAGTAACTATCCACCCAATAATTCTAGGCTTTATGGAAATAGTAATAAATATTTCCTCCCTCAACAAATTGCAGTACCATTGGAAAGACACTAGAGTCACCTCTGGCGAAGACACAGGCATACGTAGATGCCCTTTCCCTCCTCACACAGCCAAAACAAGGAGAGCAATGAATTTAAAAACAAAAACCAGCCAGAAACTGGCAGAAAATGGAACTGGATGAGAGTCCAACAACCAAGGAGTTACAGACTAAACATTCACACAGACCAGTAGGAGGGGTAGAAGCGGCAAGTAGGGGTGGAGAGGACTCGCAGCAGGAAGGTGGCTGGAGAACTGGGACGGGAGAGGCGGCCCTGGCAGACAGGTGGCTGGTGGACCAGGCAAGGCAGCAGCTCCAGAGCGAGGGGTAGCATATTTGCTAGCAGATCAATGGAGATGAACAACGGTGGAGCGAAATGGACGACGCAAGCCAGGGCTCCAGCGCAGCTAAATAAAACCTCAAACCTCTGCTTGGAAACACCTGAGGGGTTTGCAGCAGCACAGAACACTCTCAGCCTCACAGGAGAGTTCCTTGGAGAGACACACAGAGTCTGAGAACGTATACAAAACCACTCCCCTGAGAATCAGCTTCACATGGGACTGTTTTGATTGTGGGTAGTAGGGGAAGTGAGTGAAAGCCAGCAGAGAGCTAGGCAAGCAGCATCGTTCCCTGTCACACCCCTCCCCAAAATACGGCTCACAGCACGGCCAGGTGGGCTGCCCTAATGAAACCCTAAGGCTCTGCCCATTACCACATAAGAGGCACTCTGAAACAAACAACCAAAAACACATGGCCCAAATGAAAGAAGAGATCAAAGCTCCGACAAAAATGCAGCTAAGTGATGAAGGGTTAGCCAACCTACCAGAGGCACAGTTCCAAATGCTCGTCGTTGTGATGCTCAGCAATTGGCTGAGTATGGTCACAACATAGAGGAACAAGTGCAGCCTAGGAAAAGTGAAATAGAGGAACATGTTCAGGGAACCAACACGGACGGGAAGGAAAGCGGGACTGAGATGAACAGTTTGGAGCAGAAGGAAGAAAAACACATTCAACCAGAACAGAATGAAGAAACAACGATTCAAATCATTGAGGAGAGTCTTAGGAACCTCCAGGGTAATTCTAAGTGGTCCAACATCCAAATCATAGTGGTGGCAGGAGGACAAGAGGAAGAACAAGAAATGGAGACATTCTTTGAAAAGTGAATGAAGGACAACTTCCCCTATCTGGCACAAGAAACAGCCTTCCAGGAAGTCCAGGAAGCCCAGAGAGTCCCAAGGCAGTTGGACCCAAAGAGGAAAAACCAAGGCACAGCACAATTACATTGCCCGAGATTAAAGATAAGGAGAGAATCTGAGAAGCTGCAAGAGATAAGGAGACAGTTACCTACAAAGGAATTCCCAAAAGATTGTCAGCTGATTTCTCAACAGAAACATTGGAGGCAAGAAAGGGCTGGGAAGAAGTATCCCAAGTGATGAAATGCAAGGAACTCCATCCAAGATTGTTCTATCCAGCAAAGCTGTCTGTTCGAACGCTCGGGCAGATAAAGTGCTGCCCAGACAAGTTCAATTTAAAGGAGTTCATCATCTCCAAGCCCTTATTATATGAAAAGATACAGAAAGTTGCCTAAGGAAAAAGAAGGTAAAAAAAAAAAAAATGCGAATAAAATGGCAGCAAAGTCACATCTATCAACAACCTAACCTTAAAAGCAAAAATAAAAACACACTACGCAGAGAATTCCAACAGGAACTGAATGGCAGAAATGGAGGTAATATGGAGGGTTATTAGCGGGAGGGGGTGGACCGACAACGGGGGAAAAGGTACAGGGAATAAGAAACATTAATGATAGGAGCAAAATAGACCGGAGGAGGTAAGGGTGGTATAGGATGAGGAATGGGAATGACATTATTGATACAGGAAAACAAAGGCAGCGATGACACAATACACCTGGTTATTTTTCTTCTATGACTGTGTTCTGTCTTCCTCACTGGTTTCCACTCTTTCTATTCCTAACTCTAAGCTCTCATCAAAGTCAGGTTTTTCTTTTGTTTTAACTTCAAAACTTAATTTTTATTTTTTAGCCATAAAACACGATTTTCATAAAACCCTTCTACTAGGTTTAATTTTTAATAGATAATGATTTAATTTTATGTTTATTAAGTTATAATTGACTGCATTTCCTCCCCATCCCTGCACCTCACCCTAGCCAGTCCCACCTACCCCAGACACCTCAAAACTCCGCTTTGATTTTCTCCTTGTGCATTTTAGAGTAGTAGATCCTGTAGACCACTCTCCCCTCTATCCCCTCCCTCTTCTCCTCTGACTATTGTACCATTGTTCTTAAAGTCGTATGTGTCTTTTTCTATTTTGTTTCCTTTTTTCCTCAGTTGATTATGTTGTCCTTAAAGGTGAGATCATTTGGTATTTCTCCCTCACAGCCTGGCGCATTTCACTTAACCTAATGCTGTCCAGTTCCATCCATACCATTGCAAAGTGTATCAGCTCCTTCTTTCTCTCTTCGGTGCAGATTTCCATTGTGTAAATGTACCATAGTTTTTGGATCCACTCATTAGCTGATGGGCACCTAGGTAGCCTCCAGCACTGGGCTATTGTGAATCGTGGTGCTATGGACATTGGGGTGCACAGGTTCTCTGGCATTGGTGTTTCACTGTTCTAAGGGTACAATCCCAGCAGTGGAATTTCTGGGTCAAACGGCTTTTCCATTTTTAGTTTGCAGAGGAAATTCCATACAGTTCTCCACAGTGGCCGCACCAGTCTGCATTCGCACCAACAATGTCCTGGTTGTCCCTTTTCTCCTCATCCTCTCCGACATCCGTGTCTTGCTTTGTTTATGTTGGCCACTCCGGCTGTTGTGAGATGGAACCTCATTGTGGTTTAATATTATAAACGAAGAACACAGTAGAAGGAATCAAAAGCAGGATCAGGGGAGCTGAGGACTGCCTCAACAAATTCACTTTTCTCTATACTTTCTTTCGAGTATTTATCGTTATTGTTCCTTTATTCGTGCAAGGGGTTTTCTATTACTCATCCATGCAGACTAGGATTATTGGGATTGTATTATGCGGTGGAGATTGCTGCTAAAATGCCTTGGAGAAAGACGACAAAGGTAAATTAGGCAGGGTCTCAGGCCTCAGAAAATGTGTAGCCCAGTGTGGCTCCGATGTTTAACGCCTCCTGCGGTCTTCTATTGCATACTATAACGTGTTCATTGGATGTTTCTTAAAGTCATTGGACAATAAGAAGCAGAGTCGTCTTCTATTTAAAAACTAGTTGCAATCCCGTGTCACGCAATTGAATCAGAGCAATTATTATTGTCCCAAGTTCAAGGATCATAAATTCGAAGTCCATCTGCCTTTTCTCCCACTGCCATCTTTACACGTATTACAAGATTTTGATCCATCTTCCCCAAAGTGTCTTTATCCTTCATCTCTTCCCTTGCCATTCTACTGCTAAAACTGCAGTTCCAAAGTAGTAGGAACATGTCAGCGATGGTCTCTACGCGACCCATCTCTCCTTGATTAAAGAATTTTGTATGAGAGACACTGGGGTAGGGTTGAGGGATGGGGAGACATGCAGAAATTTGTAAGTGAATTTTTTTTTTTCAGAGAGACCCTGAACTAAAACCCAACAGCCAGAAGCAAGAGGGAGTTGCGGGGAGATAATGAGGGTGGGGAAGGGGGCAGGGGTATCAGGAACATGTATACGGAGATGTGGACAGAGCCAAAAGTGATGGGAAGATGGAGGATCGAACATGGGGATGGGTCTGGAGGGAGGCAGTGGGGACTCAACGGAGTTAGAGGTGGTTTTGTGGGAGGTAGTATGGTCAAAGAGAAATGAAAAGTCTTTGCATTGAATAATGTTTTCCTATATGAATATTTGAAAAAATCCTCTGTTCTTATCTGTACCTGAAGCCTAACATTTAACTTGTTAATGTGCATGTCCCTGTTCATATTTTGTTTCCTTTTTTCCTCAGTTGATGATGTTGTACTTAAAGGTGAGATCATTTGGTATTTCTCCGTCACAGCCTGGCATATTTCACTTAGCATGATGGTGTCCACTTCCATCCATAGCATTGCATGGTTGTCTCTAAAAGACTCCCACCACATCATCCCTATGAGGAGCCTTGGGAACTATGTCGTCTAACAACCTACTTTCACAGATAACAGGTCTTGGAAGTTAATTGATTGGTGTGTGCTCTGTTACTATGAGCACGATTGTCTCAGTTACATCTAACTGCTTTATATGTCCATAGAGTCCTTGCAGTTTGGCTTCCTTTGCAAACTATTTAAGATGTGTGAGTATGTACGCTCATGTATGCTTGTGTATTCCTTTGGTTTGGGGTTTACATTTCAATGAAAATTAATTGCTGATTCTTACCTGATGAATTCATTGGTTCTGAATCAGGTTTATGCTTTAGACCACACTTACCATTTTGTTCATCCTAAGATCTTTTCTCTGAATTAAACCTCGTAGTATAAGACAGACTTCTCGAACTTCTCCTTAGTACCCCCAGCCTATTACTGTGGTTTGGAAAGTGTTTCACTTACTGAAACAGGACCCTGGATTGTAACAAGCATTGCTAGTTTAGTCAGCGTTTTCTCAAGGCTTGGAAAGTGAAATGTTATGCTTCTGTAGATTATAAAGTTGAAATGTATATTTCCTAGGCTTTGGCCCTTTACACATTCCTTCTATGAATATTCAAGAGTCTCTCCATGTATCTACAAGTTGACGTAACAAGGAAGTGCTTACCCTTCAACGACCTCCCACGTTTGAAGCACTCTAGGAAGCAAGTCATTAGGTCTTATGTATTTATATACATGAAGAATATTCAAATGATCTTTGACTAGGGCTTCCCAGAGAGTACCAACCCAGTATGTGTTATATATCACATTATAAGGAGCTGGCACCAATACTTATAAATTGTAGAAGAAATACAACGGTCCTATATAAATTTTGTCTTTTTCATGTGACTGTCTTGACGTGATAACTTTGCATGTTTTTTGACATATATTTTCCCCCTCTGTCATGAATGAGTATTGTGCATACGCTGTATTTCTTCCCTGAAAAAAAGCGCTCTACTGTTCATTTTTTCTGGAGTATGAACTGCTATCTAGGGATATTTCTCTGGCCTTCTCTGAATACTTTTTTCCCCGTAGTAACGCATACGATAGGATCAGGAAATGTCAAAAGGAAGAACAATGCCATTTTCCACCAATGTTTATGGAAAGATGTGAAAACTGTGAGCAGGGTTAATGACAGTCTTTCTTACTGAATGGAAAAAATCTAGAGTAATGATTTTAAAAATATTGGTCTATAATATTTATGTGCTGTTGTTTAATTCATCAAAAATATTTCACACTTTACTTTTGGAGTCCCTGATTCTCCCATTTCCATTAAGTACGTGAAGTTTCTCTACACAAAACCACCTACACCTGGAAAAATACCCTACTTCATTTGGTTTCAAAGGGTCCCATGAAAAATGTAGGTTAATGTCAAGACTACTTCACCATACAGGATGCCTACTGTGTCTACATATATTTGCTTCTCATTGTTAATGGAAGGAGTGAATTAATTTTTTCTTCCCTAGAGTGTACAATTTATTTCGTCCAATGATTTATTAATCCTAGAAGTTGGTTCTATGGGGTTGACACCATGGTTCATGATTCCTTATGGATATGTTACAGCTTGACCTTAGAGCGGAGAGCAGCTTTACCACTTGTCATTATTTTTTTTACTCACTTTGTGGTATGAGAGACAGTTTTTATCCTTTCTGATATTTACCAAAGTCCATATTTTCAAGTTTCCGATAATCAATACATCTATTGTCATTACAGAGAACATGCTTGGGACTGTTATTGTTGCAAAATGCACTTTGAATTGGGTCTTCTCTGCTTAGAGTACTCTTCATTTTCTCCGGTTTTTAGAGGTAACCGCATGCCCTTTTACAATTTCATGAAGCAGAAGTAATTAAGGCCAAACTGACGGAATTTTAAATATGTCCAATTCATCTAGCAGGAAAGAACCACCAAAGGTAGTCGAAGCTATGTCTTCCATTTTAAGTAATGACGTGAGTGTGTCTAAAAAAATACAAGAAGGGGGGATTTGTTAAAAGTCAGAAGATAGTTGTAAACATACTTCATTACATCCCAAGTACAGAGGAAACCAGCAGTTCCAGAAAGGAAGAAAAATATCTACAGACTAGTTTTATGGAAGGGCATTTGAACTAAACCAAGAAAGGACTGCAGGGTGGAGACAAGGTGACGCGCTTACCCTTACAGAGCAAAATACTGTCATGCAAAGGAAAAAGTTAAGCTAGTATGCAGAAGCTAGATGCGTGATACTATTCTGGATTTAACGTAGCATGCGAAGGCCATGGTTCACATCATTTTTCCAAGTGTGAAAGCGACACAGACAGACTCTTACCTCACAGACACTAAATGCTTTCCCCTGACACGGTTTGTTCACTGGTGTCTTAACCTTCCTGGGACATCTGAAGGTTTCCTTGTCATATTCAGCCACGGATCTTGCAGTAGAATGTGCGCCACACATCGCAAGGCTCCTAAACTCTCTCAGGCTCTGTACCTGTGCTGCATTTTAATGCGATCTCGTGCTACATTCTGCATCACTAAATCTGCCACACCAACCAAGTTGTATTCTCTTTCGCCGTGCCTTAGCATGACTGCCTTCTAAATATGAACTTGGAGTGAACATGACTTCACCTTGACATCATGCTTTCTTTCCTTCAAATAATTTCAGTGCTTACCCAGTTTCAATTAACGGCATAACATCTGTTAAGGTCGTATTCTTCATCAAGGACATTTTTTAAGTCGGTGAAACATATGTTTTACATATATTGTGTTATGCACACACATTTCCCTACTCTGGCTTGACAGTAGATTGGGAGAGGAAGAATTAAAGGATATAAGAACTAATTCTAACAAGGGAAATCATTGTTACTTGCCCCTTCAATATTCACCATCACCACTTCCCTTCTTTATTGCTGTCAGAAGGCATGTTTTTCGTGGGGAAAGCACTTTAAAAGTCTTCAGCACCGAGTTTCATTTTATCCATCCCAATCAGGGCCAAGTGTTTCTCACTTTCATGGTCTGCATTATAGATGTGAGGGGCCATGTGATCCCGGTCTGCAACTCAGGGCACAGAACCCAGTCTGCCAGGGTCACCTTTGGAAAAACTGTTTCTTTATCCGTTAAAAAGGAAAGCCAAGGTGCCACCACTTTCTTGACTCCCATTCGACAGCATGGAATGCTGATGCTGTATGTGGGTTAGAACAGCCATCTTGAGACCTGTAGGGAAGCCAAGGGACCACAACCAGTACAGTTAAGCCACGTGAGAAGTGTCAACAGCAGCTTTGTAGTTGCTTCCCCTTATTGTCGGCCAAAAGGGAAAACTATGCCACCTACTGAAGCATTAATTGTCTGCATCAGTTTGCTTATTACTCCCACAAAATGTACTGAAAATGGAGTCATGCAGCATGTTTTGTAAACAAAACACTTTAGTTAGGTTTCGTCTCAAGAAGAAGCAAAGCATAAATCTCATGGATTAAAGCAAACACATATCTCTCACTTCTGAGTCTTCAGTTTAAGTATGATTTTTGTCGAGTCTCCTCATCTTGTCTAGGCTTGAATTTTGGTGGAAGGTAGAACTTTGGATTGAATGAGGTGTTTCCTCTGAGGGAAGGCAAGAATGAATGTGTATCCATTCAATAGAACATATTTTGTGTAGGCAGCTGTCCCAAGTTAATGAGGAGTGACCGTAATTAGCATTTCTTGCACGTTTACACATCACGTCCTCCTCTTGCCATTGATTGAGAACGTCACATAGCCAAGGTCAACATCATAGCAGGGAAATACGTTCTCGCAGCGGTAAGGGGTAAAGTGGAGAGGGAGCATTTTCTCTGAATAAAATTTACAACACATAATGTTAACTCTGGGATTATGGTGTTGCATAATTGGTTATATTCACTTTTATCGCTACTAAATTCAATATTATTACATGAAAAGATATTTATCTCACTATTTGTTTTGAAGGATTTCAGTTACTCGTCTTTAGAGAGAGGAAGTGAGGGAGAGAAACACCAAGGCATGGTGGCCTCTCAGGCGCCCCCTAGTGAGGACACAGCCCACAACCCAGCCATGTGCCTTGACTAGGAATTGAACACCTAACCCTTTGCAAAATGCATTTCCTTCCTGGAAATGGTCATGCTTTCTGTCGCATCAGGCCTTTCACATCTGCTTATCCCCCTGGCTCCGTTATGATCTGCCATTATTCCTACCCGCCCTTTTCCCATCTGAAAGCCTGCTTACCCTCCGCCCCCCATGAACTGACAGTGCTCATGCCTGACTCAGCTCAGATAGAAGTCCCTCTGAAGAGTCACCTTTCATCCTTGTCTTTCCAGTAGCCTGGGATCCACAAATATGTTTTTATTGCTGTATATATAGCGTGTGATGTTAATGATGTAAATACATGTCAATGTATTTCCCTCTTCCTGTATCAGACCACGAATGCCTTTGACTCAGAGATCATATCGTATTTATGTTTACACCTAACATAGAACACACAACCTTGATCAGTAAATTAGTGGTGATCACTACAGGAATTAAATGCATCTAAATCTCACTCTCCCGCGAGTGCTGGGACCAAGAGTAAAAATCCTTGAGCCCTCCACCATTTCTCCACACGTTATATAGGTTCCAAGAAATTCAGCCAATGACATTGGGTTGAAAGAAATGTCCCAAACAGTTCAATGAAACTCGCAGTGTTGCAGAAGAGCAGCCATGGCTCCACAGGGGGTATCTAAGGAGATTAATGGTGGGCATAGAAGCTTCTGGTCATTTTGAACATCTACTGGTGGAGCTAAGCTACTCTTCCCTGCCCCTGGCATTTCACACTGCAGTCAGCAGCACAGATGGGGAGTAGATATGCTGAGAATCTTGAGGAGAGTGGCCAAAATACGTTGCCCTTCAGTACACTCTGACACTTGTTGTTTTCTCGTGAAATCTCACCCCTATGCATTTGTCATGTGTGAGAAACAAGCTCTTGATTCTGACCACAAACTCCTGAAGTATCTCCTAGGAGCTGGCGTTAAGTCCTGCACTTCAACTTGGAAACGCGGTGTGCCCAGGAGAACACCGATCAGCAGGGTGACCAGGAGCGAAAAGACAGCCAAGACTGTAGTGCATTTTCCTGTGTAATCCTCCCTTTGTGGTAAAATATCCCAGGGGCTCCCTTTCTTGATATGCTTCCTTTTTCTTTACAGAGGATTAGAACCATTTGTTTCATACAAGTTCACTATTTACTTGTTTGTTTCTCTGTTTATTTCTTTATTGCATAGACAACTCTAATATGTTGCTACACTATTATTCCTATAAAATTGTTGCTATACTAATACTCCCTGTGATGGAGGCCATCTGTCTCCCCTGGCCACGCGCCCACTGAGTTGCTGATTGGTCAGCTGTCCCTTGTGACGTCACAGTGCATATTCCCTCCTGCCATGGGAACACAGGGTCCCTTGGGGCTGGCCAGCAGGAACTGTTGGGGCAGGCCTTCAGGAGCGGCTGGTCCTGTGGCAGGAAGGCGGAGTATCCCCGCAGGCAGCGCAGCCTTGGGCTATAGGCTCTGAGCAGCAGACAGCAGTGGAGGACAAGGAGATGGAAGAGCCAGGGGTGGAGGAGCAAGAGGTGCAGGAGGAGGAGGTGCAGGAGCCTAGGATTGAGGAGCCAGGGAACAGCGGCGCACAGGTGAGCAGTAGCCTCTCAGGTCCTGCTGTTCCAAGTGAGTCCCCAACTCTCCCTGCCCCCCGCCCCCACCATACACGCCACAGCCAGGTTCCAACTTCTTACCCGCCGACCTGGGGGGTGGCTGACCCTCCAACCATCTTCCCCAGAAGCCACGCCCGCCCTAACCCATGGTCCCCCTTACCCGTGGTTCCCCCTTGGTCCCTGTCAGGATATCCAGTCCATCCCCGCTGCCTGGGACACGTCCACGGCGCTGAGGCGACTGCACAAGGAACTGGCGAACATCACGATCGATCCCCCGCCCATGTGCTCTGCAGGGCCAGTGGATGACAACATGTTCCAATGGAAGGGGACCATCATGGGACCCCCGGACAGCCCCTATGAGGGAGGGGTGTTCTGCCTAAACATACAATTCCCTCGAAATTACCCCTTCAGGCCTCCGGCGATTTCCTTCACCACCCCGATATACCACCCCAATATCAACCGAAAGGGATATATCTGTGTCGATATTCTCAGGTCCCAGTGGTCTCCTATAATGACCATATCCAAACTCTTGCTGTCCATCAGCTCCTTGCTATGTGACCCCAACCCCAACCATGCCTTTGTTCCATCCATTGGGAGAATGTACCTAAAGGACAGGAAGGCATATGATACCATGGCGCGAGCTTGGACCAAGAAGTATGCTATGTGAGGGAGGGGCAAATGATAACCCCTCACCTCAATAAAACACCTGGCTGTTGAATGGGCTCTTCTTTGATTGCTTTCTGGGAGGAATCCTTTCCCTTCTCACATCTGCCTATGAGGGTGTGTGGAGGCCTGGTGGGAAGCAGTGTTTGGGGGAAGGGCAAGGTTGGGAGACGGGGTATTTTGAGAGAGGCTAGTAGTAATAAATATTTGACTGAAACACTTCTTTCCTGCTTCAGGATGGGAAAGCAAGAACAAGGGGGTGGTGGGATTAGCAGGCATCCTTTAGCACGCACAAGGTGGGGGAAACACTGGATGAAGAATAGGAAGATCATTAGGTATCTGGTTCATTCTGAGGTACCTGTGTCTTCAGGGTTTTTGCTTGGACCGACATGGAAGGTAAGCCACAGCCTCTTCTTTCAGGCCCACATTTAACTGTAGAAACATTAAGTGGATGAGGAGATGTCACAAAAGAAAACGAAGTCTTTTCTTCCAAGAATTCTCCACCCCCCCACACTACACTGCCCGCCTTTTTGACCCGTCTGCCACCCTCCACAGTCTGGGCTATATCCCCATTCTCAGGTCATGCTTATTGACAATAGAACACTTGTACAGGCTGCCCAAGTGCCCATGAGTAGATGAGTGGATAAAAGCACTGTGGTATGTGCACACAATGGAATAAATAGTACATGGAAATCTGTCCCTTTGTGACAGTGTGGATGGACCTGAAAAACCTTAGGCTCCGTGAAATAAGCCAGTCAGAGGACGACAAATAAATACCATAGGATCTCTGTCATAAGGAGCATCTAATGAAAAAACTGAAGTAACAAGGAAAATGGGGAGAGGCTCCTAGAGAGCTGGCAGCCAGCTGTCAGAGGGGGTATGGGGTGCAGGCTAGGTGGGAAACCGGAAGGGAGTAAGAAAAGACCTTCCCAGATAACAGTATGGAGAAGACCAAGGGAAAAGGGGTGGGGCGGTGCAATAGAAGGGCGTGAAGGGGGACAGCGGGTGCTGCCAGAAGCAGACTTGAATGGGGTGGTGAACACACAATACAATATGCAAAGGATGAATTGTAGACTCCCACGCTGCAAACCTGCATAATTTCACTCACCTGTGTCACCCCCCAGTAAGTGCAATTAAAAAATAACAGGATAGGAAAGCAATCCGTTGTCAGTGGAGCACTCCTGCGACTGAGCAGCAGTTTGGGTCCTGCTGCCTGCCTGCTAGGCTAAGTGTTAGAGGCAAAGGTTGGGTGGTGAAGGAAAGGGGTTAGGAACACCAAGAAGACAGACGAGAGAGACGCCAATGAAAACCACAATGAGATATAACCTCACAAGGTGAAAATGGCCATCATTGGATACATCTAATCGCCACAAATGCTGGCAGGGTTTGAAAACAAAGGCAACCATTTTGCCCTGTGGGTGGGAATGCAGAATGGGGAAGTCACGGTGGAAAACATGTTTGCATTTCTTCAGGTAATGGAACTGCCTGTTGGTCTATCAATTCCATTGGTGTATTTATACCCTGAGAATCCACAAAGATGCGCCATGCTACAGGTCAACATTATAAATGAGTAAGAACAATTAAGTAATCAGCGCCAAGGAGTGAGAGGGTCAGAATTCAAAAGGCAAGAGTGGCTAAACTCAAATACCAGGTGTGCAGGGACTTTGAGCATCCACGTGAGAGAGGATTTAGAGCTATGTGAAAGGGGCAGATCCTGATGACCTGACTGACAGGAGAGATTTTCCAAATTCTGCTTTCATAACATTAGGGTGCTGATTCCTTGCAGGATTGCTCATTGGTGTCATGAGAAAGAGGCATCTAACAGCCTTTTCAGGACCTTGGGACCCTACAGGCAGTCTGTGTGGTCCCTTTTTGCACTCTATGTCTGAGTGAGGCCATCTTTTCATCATTTCCTTCAACCAAAACAATATCTTCCAGTAGTTTGTAGAAAGGAGCAGACATACGAATGCCTCTGTCTTCCTTAAGCTGGCAAATAAAGAGATTTGCAGAAATAGAAAACAAAAACAAAAACAAAAACCGAAAAACCCAGGACACTACACTCATTAAATGTAGGTATTATTAATATATGCTGTTTACAATTTAATAAGAATCCATGGACATATAAGTAAATCTCTTTCCATGCATTAAATATATGCAAAGATAGATTGGGATAAACTACTGTGGGGGCTGAAAATGTTTAATGCTTTTCCTTCCTCCTTTTAAGTTCTTCAGGCTGGGCTAATAACCAAATTGATAGAGGTGGGCTGATAGGAGAAAATGCAAGTTCAATAGACGTTCATGGGTAATTCACACTAGCATGACACATCCACGGGAATTCCAAAGACAGTGAGACAACACCGGGTTGCTGGGACATTGTGGACAAAGAAGAAAAGGCAGGGTAACATGGTACTAGATTTTGAGGAATGCGAAAGAGTGATTTACAAGCAGTTGAGGAAGCGCCAAGCACACAGGCCAGGGCCTTAGTTCTGGGTGAATCCGCAACAATGGGACGCAGCAGGTACTCGGCTATGTGGACATGCCTTAAGCGGTCTACTCTTCACACTTAGTTCCATTAGGCTGAGGACATTCAGCAGTTTCTCTGTCTGAGTCTCTAGGGCAGGAAAGGGAGGAAGACCCACGGTTCCGAGAGTGGTTTGTTTCTTGATAAATAGCTTACGATTCCTTTCCCAAAAAGCACTTTCAGGACGGCAGAATTTTCCCTTCACTACAGCTGTTGGAAAGAGAAGGTCCGGCCAGAGGCGTCTGAGCAAACATGGTGAGCTTGGTTGGGAGGCATGTTATCAAGGGTGCACAGCGGGGAGCATTCCTTTGGTGTCCCTTTCCTTCCTGCACAGCACTTCAGGCAGACACCACCGGGTGGTCAGAGGTGAACTTTACTTACAAATTTCGGCCTCATAGCTTCAGCCAAGTGGTTTGCAGTGCACATATTTTGGCTAAGACGATCACTAGCTTCCAGTTCCATCCCTGGATTCACGGTAGTGCAGCTGGTTTGCAGGCGTTCCCTTTCCAGGTGCCTTCTGCCAGGACCTCATAGTCTAATCTGTGATGTTCGGTGGTTTCTGTTCTACTACGAGCGAGTCACGTGTGTGGAGGATTTGACTTCCTTACGAATTGCAAATGAACAGATGCAACAACTGATCCACGGGAGGTAAAGTAAAGGGTAAAAACACGTGTTACTTTGACAAGGCAGATGTAGAAATAGAACTGAGTCTCACATGTGCATTTGTGTCTGAGAGCTGGGAGTAGAGACCTGGGATGTGCAGAAAAGTTTATGTGGAAAAACCAACTGATTTAAACCCTCATTTTAAAAATTAATTAATTTATTTTATTCAGTTACAATTGTCTGGATTATCTCCTGTTCGCTCCCCCACCCCGGGCAAGTCCCACCTCACTACTCCCCTCTAACCTCCCCTTTAAATTTATCCTTGTGTCCTATATAGTAGCTCCTATAGAGCACTGTCCCCCCTATGGCGTCCCAATGCCCTGTGGCTACTGTTACAATGTTCTTAATTTCAATATCTCTGGTTATATTTTGTTTGCTTTTTCTTTTCTTGATTATGTTCCAGTTCAACGTGAGATCCTCTGCACCCCAATGTTCAGAGCAACACAATTTACAATAACCAAGTACTGGAAGTAACTTAAGTGCCCATCAGTTAATGAGAGGATCCAAAAAGTATGGTACTTTTAGACAATGGAATTTTACGCAGCGGAGAGAAAGAAGGAGCTAATACCCTGTGCAATGGCATGGGTGAAAGTTGTGGGCACTATGCTAAGTGAAATAAGGCAGGTGTTGAGGGAGAAATACTATTTAGCGCCCCTCGCCTGCACCGCTTTTTCTTTTCTTTTTTTTTCTTTTTTTTTTTTTTTTGCGAATTTTATAGGATTAATGCTGACAGCAAATGGTAACCAATCTCCTGAGTGGAATTAAAGGCTCAATGAAGAGTCAAAGAGTCTGGCTACATGAATTATATGTTGAAGGGTAATGTGTCTAAATATATTTTCCAAATGATCTTAAGTAATCCATGCATTTTGAAAGGATATCTACCATTTGAAATGGACACTAAAGACTGCAAAATAGGCACGTGTGGAATCCAATGAGTTCTATAACCTAACAAAAATGTAGAAACAGGGATGATACACGAAACAGAACGAGGGTTGTCGCAAGGGAAGCGGCTGGGTGAATGGAAGAAGAAGGTGAAGGGATTACTGGAAGGACAGCTGTTCAGGATCCTTGGACACGGATCACAATGGGGGGGGGTGGCCAGAGGGAAGAGGAGCGGCAGCTGGGTGCAGGAGAGCCAAGGGGGAAGAGGGGTGAACAACTGTATTAGCAGAAACAACCCCCAAAATGTACATTAAAAACTAGTCCCTTCAAAACAACTTGGCCAATAATTGGCAGTGTTCCCTTCCCTCCTCACTAAACCCACCACAGAACTCTACCCACAGGAAGAACACATTGTGTCCTGGCTCCCGTTCCTGTGTCATGCTCTGAAATATTCCGAGAAGGTATTTCCGGGACATTGTCCGCACAGTTCCTGGATCTCCACTGAGAATTTGGCTTATTCAGGTAACTGGGCCACAGTCACTGGCAAAATGGGTCAGTTCACTGAGTTCCTTGTGGAGGCCAGGTAATGGAATCAAAGTACCTTGGAAGAAAGTGTAGCACTTCTGCTCTGAGTGAATGAGATTCCGATGTAAATACACATCATCCATGGCGATGAGAGAGGCACTTGTGAGAAGCAACTATGACTGCTGGGAACTATGCTGTGACTCCAAGGGGAGAAACAGTGTTAACACTCCATTTATCAAAATTTCAGTGTACTTGATGGTTTCATGAATGGTAATAATATTGCAAAACAAAGGATAGATCAGGTCCTTGGAGTCTTATCCATTGATTGAGAGTATAATTCAAATCGTATCTACCAGGTAACCCACTTTAGAATCTAAGCACATGCTTTCTATGAGAGAACTAAGGTAATGATATATACACACGTACATAATTCTTTCTATACGTCTACACATGCATTCTTTCAGAAAGAAATTAACATTATTTTGAAAAAGAATTGTATGTATCATGTGCATAGAAAACATGGAGAAAAACTTTTTTTACACTCACCTCCTGACTGGAAATATTTCTCATCGAATGGAAATGTGTGTTTTTCAAGGGAGGGGACAAGAGGAAATGAGGAAACAACACTGGAAAAAAGTTGGTTCCTCTGCCGCCATATTTAATGTTTCCATTCGTTATTATATATGAAATAATAGAGAATGCTTGAATATCACTTGCAAACTGAGAACTGACTTTCTTTTAACTTTCAAACTGAAAGACATTCGGTGAAATATAAACTTACCATGAGGAGAAATATCTGGGGATAGGAGAAGAAATATATTTGTATGCAGTTTTCCTTTCTCACACGTGACAAAACAGACAGACGTGACATTTGTTCCGTCCTGGGATTCAGCGAAAGGCAAATACCCATTAGGTCTGATTCTATATTTCACCAATTGCGTGGATATTCAAGACATTATCGTCGCAATATTGATTCCAGTATGGCAGTGGTAAATGTTACGTGTGTCATCCCGAGCTGTGCTGAGTCAGTCCATGTTAGATTTACTCCGAGGAAACGTCATTGCTAGAAAATGTACATTTTCCCTTTCCACAGACAAGTGCTTGACAAGAAATAGTCTGGCTAGTACGACAGCAGCAAGTGAATGACTGGGTCTTTCGTCCTGAGCAGCTATGAAGACGAACCTATTGTTCACTTGATGTACACAGCATCACAGTACCTCTTCAATAGGCATATTTCATGTGGGAACATGGAGATAAGGCCTCAATCGAAGGATTTTGTAAAAATAAAACACTTGTTAAACGCCTGAGCCCTTGTTTTGGGTATGATAATTGAATGTCATCTCTGTTCTTGATTTTGTCAGAAAAGGACAGGCTACCCTTTACATTCTTGACATCTCTCAGGATTAGGAAGTAAGCCTCCAATTCTGCTCTTCTCATCACTGTGCTTGCACCTGGTATGACCATTCTTGTCTTCAACCATTGTTTTCCTTCTTGGAAACAGTCTCTGGAGGCTACTCTCATTGTCACTTTCGTCTTAGAGCAGACAGGAGACTAGGCAGGGAATGTCTTAAAATGGGATAGTACAGGGAACCGAATGAAGGCTCCTGTCTTCCATATTACGAAACCACTTAGCTAGGGTGACTTAACACACAGAAACCTATGGAAGATTCAATAGAATAATAAACTTCTCCTTTATTACTCCCTCCAGTCATATTAACAATATTACACATCACATTTTTTTAACCGTTTGGGGTTTGTTAGAGACAGAAACATCAATCTGAGAGTGAAGCATCAATCATTGCCTCTCATTCACAGCCCACGTGGGGACCGAACCTGCATCCAGGACACGTGCCCTATGGCAATCAAACCAGCACCTTCTGACTGTGTAGGGTGACACAAAACCGATGTAGCCACACCTGGGAGGGCTAAATATCCCTTACCTCTACGCTATGGTGAAGAAAAGTAGGGCTTTGGAGGCACCCGGGACTGCCTTCATCACAGTCTCGTGATGCAGCTTTGAATAATTTTGTATCTCTTTGAGCCTCAAGTTTCTGATTGGCAAAATAAAATAAATTATACTTCGTCCAAGAAATGGTTTTGAAGTCTCAGTGAGAAAATGTTATTTGGAAACAGTAACTATCCACCCAATAATTCTAGGCTTTATGGAAATAGTAATAAATATTTCCTCCCTCAACAAATTGCAGTACCATTGGAAAGACACTAGAGTCACCTCTGGCGAAGACACAGGCATACGTAGATGCCCTTTCCCTCCTCACACAGCCAAAACAAGGAGAGCAATGAATTTAAAAACAAAAACCAGCCAGAAACTGGCAGAAAATGGAACTGGATGAGAGTCCAACAACCAAGGAGTTACAGACGAAACATTCACACAGACCAGTAGGAGGGGTAGAAGCGGCAAGTAGGGGTGGAGAGGACTCGCAGCAGGAAGGTGGCTGGAGAACTGGGACGGGAGAGGCGCCCCTGGCAGACAGGTGGCTGGTGGACCAGGCAAGGCAGCAGCTCCAGAGCGAGGGGTAGCATATTTGCTAGCAGATCAATGGAGATGAACAACGGTGGAGCGAAATGGACGACGCAAGCCAGGGCTCCAGCGCAGCTAAATAAAACCTCAAAACTCTGCTTGGAAACACCTGAGGGGTTTGCAGCAGCACAGAACACTCTCAGCCTCACAGGAGAGTTCCTTGGAGAGACACACAGAGTCCGAGAACGTATACAAAACCACTCCCCTGAGAAACAGCTTCACATGGGACTGTTTTGATTGTGGGTAGTAGGGGAAGTGACTGAAAGCCAGCAGAGAGCTAGGCAAGCAGCATCGTTCCCTGTCACACCCCTCCCCAAAATACGGCTCACAGCACGGCCAGGTGGGCTGCCCTAATGAAACCCTAAGGCTCTGCCCATTACCACATAAGAGGCACTCTGAAACAAACAACCAAAAACACATGGCCCAAATGAAAGAAGAGATCAAAGCTCCGACAAAAATGCAGCTAAGTGATGAAGGGTTAGCCAACCTATCAGAGGCACAGTTCCAAATGCTGGTCGTTGTGATGCTCAGCAATTGGCTGAGTATGGTCACAACATAGAGGAACAAGTGCAGCCTAGGAAAAGTGAAATAGAGGAACATGTTCAGGGAACCAACACGGACGGGAAGGAAAGCGGGACTGAGACGAACAGTTTGGAGCAGAAGGAAGAAAAACACATTCAACCAGAACAGAATGAAGAAACAACGATTCAAATCATTGAGGAGAGTCTTAGGAACCTCCAGGGTAATTCTAAGTGGTCCAACATCCAAATCATAGTGGTGGCAGGAGGACAAGAGGAAGAACAAGAAATGGAGACATTCTTTGAAAAGTGAATGAAGGACAACTTCCCCTATCTGGCACAAGAAACAGCCTTCCAGGAAGTCCAGGAAGCCCAGAGAGTCCCAAGGCAGTTGGACCCAAAGAGGAAAAACCAAGGCACAGCACAATTACATTGCCCGAGATTAAAGATAAGGAGAGAATATGAGAAGCTGCAAGAGATAAGGAGACAGTTACCTACAAAGGAATTCCCAAAAGATTGTCAGCTGATTTCTCAACAGAAACATTGGAGGCAAGAAAGGGCTGGGAAGAAGTATCCCAAGTGAAGAAATGCAAGGAACTCCATCCAAGATTGTTCTATCCAGCAAAGCTGTCTTTTCGAACGCTCGGGCAGATAAAGTGCTGCCCAGACAAGTTCAATTTAAAGGAGTTCATCATCTCCAAGCCCTTATTATATGAAAAGATACAGAAAGTTGCCTAAGCAAAAAGAAGGTAAAAAAAAAATGCGAATAAAATGGCAGCAAAGTCACATCTATCAACAACCTAACCTTAAAAGCAAAAATAAAAACACACTACGCAGACAATTCCAACAGGAACTGAATGGCAGAAATGGAGGTAATATGGAGGGTTATTAGCGGGAGGGGGTGGACCGACAACGGGGGAAAAGGTACAGGGAATAAGAAACATTAATGATAGGAGCAAAATAGACCGGAGGAGGTAAGGGTGGTATAGGAAGAGGAATGGGAATGACATTATTGATACAGGAAAACAAAGGCAGCGATGACACAATACCCCTGGTTATTTTTCTTCTATGACTGTGTTCTGTCTTCCTCACTGGTTTCCACTCTTTCTATTCCTAACTCTAGGCTCTCATCAAAGTCAGGTTTTTCTTTTGTTTTAACTTCAAAACTTAATTTTTATTTTTTAGCCATAAAACACGATTTTCATAAAACCCTTCTACTAGGTTTAATTTTTAATAGATATTGATTTAATTTTATGTTTATTCAGTTATAATTGACTGCATTTCCTCCCCATCCCTGCACCTCACCCTAGCCAGTCCCACCTCCCCCAGACACCTCAAAACTCCCCTTTGATTTTCTCCTTGTGCATTTTAGAGTAGTAGATCCTGTAGACCACTCTCCCCTCTATCCCCTCCCTCTTCCCCTCTGACTATTGTACCATTGTTCTTAAAGTCGTATGGGTCTGGTTCTATTTTGTTTCCTTTTTTCCTCAGTTGACCTTAAAGGTGAGATCATTTGGTATTTCTCCCTCACAGCCTGGCGCATTTCACTTAACCTAATGCTGTCCAGTTCCGTCCATACCATTGCAAAGTGTATCAGCTCCTTCTTTCTCTCTTCGGTGCAGATTTCCATTGTGTAAATGTACCATAGTTTTTGGATCCACTCATTAGCTGATGGGCACCTAGGTAGCCTCCAGCACTGGGCTATTGTAAATCGTGGTGCTATGGACATTGGGGTGCACAGGTTCTCTGGCATTGGTGTGTCAGTGTTCTAAGGGTACAATCCCAGCAGTGGAATTTCTGGGTCAAACGGCTTTTCCATTTTTAGTTTGCAGAGGAAATTCCATACAGTTCTCCACAGTGGCCGCACCAGTCTGCATTCGCACCAACAATGTCCTGGTTGTCCCTTTTCTCCTCATCCTCTCCGACATCCGTGTCTTGCTTTGTTTATGTTGGCCACTCCGGCTGTTGTGAGATGGAACCTCATTGTGGTTTAATTTTATAAACGAAGAACACAGTAGAAGGAATCAAAAGCAGGATCGGGGGAGCTGAGGACCGCCTCAACAAATTCACTTTTCTCTATACTTTCTTTCGAGTATTTATCGTTATTGTTCCTTTATTCGTGCAAGGGGTTTTCTATTACTCATCCATGCAGACTAGGATTATTGGGATTGTATTATGCGGTGGAGATTGCTGCTAAAATGCCTTGGAGAAAGACGACAAAGGTAAATTAGGCAGGGTCTCAGGCCTCAGAAAATGTGCAGCCCAGTGTAGCTCCGATGTTTAACGCCTCCTGCGGTCTTCTATTGCATACTATAACGTGTTCATTGGATGTTTCTTAAAGTCATTGGACAATAAGAAGCAGAGTCGTCTTCTATTTAAAAACTAGTTGCAATCCCGTGTCACGCAATTGAATCAGAGCAATTATTATTGTCCCAAGTTCAAGGATCATAAATTCGAAGTCCATCTGCCTTTTCTCCCACTGCCATCTTTACACGTATTACAAGATTTTGATCCATCTTCCCCAAAGTGTCTTTATCCTTCATCTCTTCCCTTGTCATTCTACTGCTAAAACTGCAGTTCCAAAGTAGTAGGAACATGTCAGCGATGGTCTCTACGTGACCCATCTGTCCTTGATTACAGAATTTTGTATGAAAGACACTGGGGTAGGGTTGAGGGATGGGGAGACATGCAGAAAATTGTAAGTGAATTTTTTTTTTTTTCAGAGAGACCCTGAACTAAAACCCAACAGCCAGAAGCAAGAGGGAGTTGCGGGGAGATAATGAGGGTGGGGAAGGGGGCAGGGGTATCAGGAACATGTATACGGAGATGTGGACAGAGCCAAAAGTGATGGGAAGATGGAGGATCGAACATGGGGATGGGTCTGGAGGGAGGCAGTGGGGACTCACCGGAGTTAGAGGTGGTTTTGTGGGAGGTAGTATGGTCAAAGAGAAATGAAAAGTCTTTGCATTGAATAATGTTTTCCTATATGAATATTTGAAAACATCCTCTGTTCTTATCTGTACCTGAAGCCTAACATTTAACTTGTTAATGTGCATGTCCCTGTTCATATTTTGTTTCCTTTTTTCCTCAGTTGATGATGTTGTACTTAAAGGTGAGATCATTTGGTATTTCTCCGTCACAGCCTGGCACATTTCACTTAGCATGATGGTGTCCACTTCCATCCATAGCATTGCATGGTTGTCTCTAAAAGACTCCCACCACATCATCCCTATGAGGAGCCTTGGGAACTATGTCGTCTAACAACCTACTTTCACAGATAACAGGTCTTGGAAGTTAATTGATTGGTGTGTGCTCTGTTACTATGAGCACGATTGTCTCAGTTACATCTAACTGCTTTGTATGTCCATAGAGTCCTTGCAGTTTGGCTTCCTTTGCAAACTATTTAAGATATGTGAGTATGTACGCTCATGTATGCTTGTGTATTCCTTTGGTTTGGGGTTTGCATCTAAATGAAAATTAATTCCTGATTCTTACCTGATGAATTCATTGGTTCTGAATCAGGTTTATGCTTTAGACCACACTTACCATTTTGTTCATCCTAAGATCTTTTCTCTGAATTAAACCTCGTAGTATAAGACAGACTTCTCGAACTTCTCCTTAGTACCCCCAGCCTATTACTGTGGTTTGGAAAGTGTTTCACTTACTGAAACAGGACCCTGGATTGTAAGAAGCATTGCTAGTATAGTCAGCGTTTTCTCAAGGCTTGGAAAGTGAAATGTTATGCTTCTGTAGATTACAAAGTTGAAATGTATATTTCCTAGGCTTTGGCCCTTTACACATTCCTTCTATGAATATTCAAGAGTCTCTCCATGTATCTACAAGTTGACGTAACAAGGAAGTGCTTACCCTTCAACGACCTCCCACGTTTGAAGCACTCTAGGAAGCAAGTCATTAGGTCTTATGTATTTATATACATGAAGAATATTCAAATGATCTTTGACTAGGGCTTCCCAGAGAGTACCAACCCAGTATGTGTAAGGAGCTGGCACCAATACTTATAAATTGTAGAAGAAATACAACGGTCCTATATAAATTTTGTCTTTTTCATGTGACTGTCTTGACGTGATAACTTTGCATGTTTTTTGACATATATTTTCCCCCTCTGTCATGAATGAGTATTGTGCATACGCTGTATTTCTTCCCTGAAAAAAAGCGCTCTACTGTTCATTTTTTCTGGAGTATGAACTGCTATCTAGTGATATTTCTGTGGCCTTCTCTGAATTCTTTTTTCCCCGTAGTAACGCATACGATAGGATCAGGAAATGTCAAAAGGAAGAACAATGCCATTTTCCACCAATGTTTATGGAAAGATGTGAAAACTGTGAGCAGGGTTAATGACGGTCTTTCTTACTGAATGGAAAAAATCTAGAGTAATGATTTTAAAAATATTGGTGTTTAATATTTATGGGCTGTTGTTTAATTCATCAAAAATATTTCACACTTTACTTTTGGAGTCCCTGATTCTCCCATTTCCATTAAGTACGTGAAGTTTCTCTACACAAAACCACCTACACCTGGAAAAATACCCTACTTCATTTGGTTTCAAAGAGTCCCATGAAAAATGTAGGTTAATGTCAAGACTACTTCACCATACAGGATGCCTACTGTGTCTACATATATTTGCTTCTCATCGTTAATGGAAGGAGTGAATTAATTTTTTCTTCCCTAGAGTGTACAATTTATTTCGTCCAATGATTTATTAATCCTAGAAGTTGGTTCTATGGGGTTGACACCTATGGTTCATGATTCCTTATGGATATGTTACAGCTTGACCTTAGAGTGGAGAGCAGCTTTACCACTTGTCATTATTTTTTTACTCACTTGTGGTATGAGAGACAGTTTTTATCCTTTCTGATATTTACCAAAGTCCATATTTTCAAGTTTCTGATAATCAATACATCTATTGTCATTACAGAGAACATGCTTGGGACTGTTATTGTTGCAAAATGCACTTTGAATTGGGTATTCTCTGCTTAGAGTACTCTTCATTTTCTCTGGTTTTTAGAGGTAACCGCATGCCCTTTTACAATTTCATGAAGCAGAAGTAATTAAGGCCAAACTGACGGAATTTTAAATATGTCTAATTCATCTAGCAGGAAAGAACCACCAAAGGTAGTCGAAGCTATGTCTTCCATTTTAAGTAATGACGTGACTGTGTCTAAAAAAATACAAGAAGGGGGTAGTTGTTAAAAGTCAGAAGATAGTTGTAAACATACTTCATTACATCCCAAGTACAGAGGAAACCAGCAGTTCCAGAAAGGAAGAAAAATATCTACAGGCTAGTTTTATGGAAGGGCATTTTAACCAAACCAAGAAAGGACTGCAGGGTGGAGACAAGGTGACGCGCTTACCCTTACAGAGCAAAATACTGTCATGCAAAGGAAAAAGTTAAGCTAGTATGCAGAAGCTAGATGCGTGATACTATTCTGGATTTAACGTTGCATGCGAAGGCCATGGTTCACATCATTTTTCCAAGTGTGAAAGCGACACAGACAGACTCTTACCTCACAGACACTAAATGCTTTCCCCTGACACGCTTTGTTCACTGGTGTGTTAACCTTCCTGGGACATCTGAAGGTTTCCTTGTCATATTCAGCCACGGATCTCGCAGTAGAATGTGCGCCACACATCGCAAGTCTCCTAAACTCTCTCAGGCTCTGTACCTGTGCTGCATTTTAATGCGATCTCGTGCTACATTCTGCATCACTAAATCTGCCACACCAACCAAGTTGTATTCTCTTTCGCCGTGCCTTAGCATGACTGCCTTCTAAATATGAACTTGGAGTGAACATGACTTCACCTTGACATCATGCTTTCTTTCCTTCAAATAATTTCAGTGCTTACCCAGTTTCAATTAACGGCATAACATCTGTTAAGGTCGTATTCTTCATCAAGGACATTTTTTAAGTCGGTGAAACATATGTTTTACATATATTGTGTTATGCACACACATTTCCCTACTCTGGCTTGACAGTAGATTGGGAGAGGAAGAATTAAAGGATATAAGAACTAATTCTAACAAGGGAAATCATTGTTACTTGCCCCTTCAATATTCACCATCACCACTTCCCTTCTTTATTGCTGTCAGAAGGCATGTTTTTCGTGGGGAAAGCACTTTAAAAGTCTTCAGCACCGAGTTGCATTTTATCTATCCCAATCAGGGCCAAGTGTTTCTCACTTTCATGGTCTGCATTATAGATGTGAGGGGCCATGTGATCCCGGTCTGCAACTCAGGGCACAGAACCCAGTCTGCCAGGGTCACCTTTGGAAAAACTGTTTCTTTATCCGTTAAAAAGGAAAGCCAAGGTGCCACCACTTTCTTGACTCCCATTCGACAGCATGGAATGCTGATGCTGTATGTGGGTTAGAACAGCCATCTTGAGACCTGTAGGGAAGCCAAGGGACCACAACCAGTACAGTTAAGCCACGTGAGAAGTGTCAACAGCAGCTTTGTAGTTGCTTCCCCTTATTGTCGGCCAAAAAGGAAAACTATGCCACCTACTGAAGCATTAATTGTCTGCATCAGTTTGCTTATTACTCCCACAAAAGGTACTGAAAATGGAGCCATGCAGCATGTTTTGTAAACAAAACACTTTAGTTAGGTTTCGTCTCAAGAAGAAGCAAAGCATAAATCTCATGGATTAAAGCAAACACATATCTCTCACTTCTGAGTCTTCAGTTTAAGTATGATTTTTGTCGAGTCTCCTCATCTTGTCTTGGCTTGAATTTTGGTGGAAGGTAGAACTTTGGATTGAATGAGGTGTTTCCTCTGAGGGAAGGCAAGAATGAATGTGTATCCATTCAATAGAACATTTTTTGTGTAGGCAGCTGTCCCAAGTTAATGAGGAGTGACCGTGATTAGCGTTTCTTGCACGTTTACACATCACGTCCTCCTCTTGCCATTGATTGAGAACGTCACATAGCCAAGGTCAACATCATAGCAGCGAAATACGTTCTCGCAGCGGTAAGGGGTAAAGTGGAGAGGGAGCATTTTCTCTGAATAAAATTTACAACACATAATGTTAACTCTGGGATTATGGTGTTGCATAATTGGTTATATTCACTTTTATCGCTACTAAATTCAATATTATTACCTGAAAAGATATTTATCTCACTATTTATTTTGAAGGATTTCTGTTACTCGTCTTTAGAGAGAGGAAGTGAGGGAGAGAAACACCAAGGCATGGTGGCCTCTCAGGCGCCCCCTAGTGAGGACACAGCCCACAACCCAGCCATGTGCCTTGACTAGGAATTGAACACCTAACCCTTTGCAAAATGCATTTCCTTCCTGGAAATGGTCATGCTTTCTGTCGCATCAGGCCTTTCACATCTGCTTATTCCCCTGGCTCCGTTATGATCTGCCATTATTCCTACCCGCCCTTTTCCCATCTGAAAGCCTGCTTACCCTCCGCCCCCCATGAACTGACAGTGCTCATGCCTGACTCAGCTCAGATAGAAGTCCCTCTGAAGAGTCACCTTTCATCCTTGTCTTTCCAGTAGCCCGGGATCCACAAATATGTTTTTATTGCTGTATATATAGCGTGCGATGTTAATGATGTAAATACATGTCAATGTATTTCCCTCTTCCTGTATCAGACCACGAATGCCTTTGACTCAGAGATCATATCGTATTTATGTTTACACCTAACATAGAACACACAACCTTGATCAGTAAATTAGTGGTGATCACTACAGGAATTAAATGCATCCAAATCTCACTCTCCCGCGAGTGCTGGGACCAAGAGTAAAAATCCTTGAGCCCTCCACCATTTCTCCACACGTTATATAGGTTCCAAGAAATTCAGCCAATGACATTGGGTTGAAAGAGATGTCCCAAACAGTTCGATGAAACTCGCAGTGTTGCAGAAGAGCAGCCATGGCTCCACAGGGGGTATCTAAGGAGATTAATGGTGTGCATAGAAGCTTCTGGTCATTTTGAACATCTACTGGTGGAGCTAAGCTACTCTTCCCTGCCCCTGGCATTTCACACTGCAGTCAGCAGCACAGATGGGGAGTAAATATGCTGAGAATCTTGAGGAGAGTGGCCAAAATACGTTGCCCTTCAGGACACTCTGACACTTGTTGTTTTCTCGTGAAATCTCACCCCTATGCATTTGTCATGTGTGAGAAACAAGCTCTTGATTCTGACCACAAACTCCTGAAGTATCTCCTAGGAGCTGGCGTTAAGTCCTGCACTTCAACTTGGAAACGCGGTGTGCCCAGGAGAACACCGATCAGCAGGGTGACCAGGAGCGAAAAGACAGCCAAGACTGTAGTGCATTTTCCTGTGTAATCCTCCCTTAGTGGTAAAATATCCCAGGGGCTCCCTTTCTTGATATGCTTCCTTTTTCTTTACAGAGGATTAGAACCATTTGTTTCATACAAGTTCACTATTTACTTGTTTGTTTCTCTGTTTATTTCTTTATTGCATAGACAACTCTAATATGTTGCTACACTATTATTCCTATAAAATTGTTGCTATACTAATACTCCCTGTGATGGAGGCCATCTGTCTCCCCTGGCCACGCGCCCACTGAGTTGCTGATTGGTCCGCTGTCCCTTGTGACGTCACAGTGCATATTCCTTCCTGCCATGGGAACACAGGGTCCCTTGGGGCCGGCCAGCAGGAACTGTTGGGGCAGGCCTTCAGGAGCGGCTGGTCCTGTGGCAGGAAGGCGGAGTATCCCCGCAGGCAGCGCAGCCTTGGGCTATAGGCTCTGAGCAGCAGACAGCAGTGGAGGACAAGGAGATGGAAGAGCCAGGGGTGGAGGAGCAAGAGGTGCAGGAGGAGGAGGTGCAGGAGCCTAGGATTGAGGAGCCAGGGAACAGCGGCGCACAGGTGAGCAGTAGCCTCTCAGGTCCTGCTGTTCCAAGTGAGTCCCCAACTCTCCCTGCCCCCCGCCCCCACCATACACGCCACAGCCAGGTTCCAACTTCTTACCCGCCGACCTGGGGGGTGGCTGACCCTCCAACCATCTTCCCCAGAAGCCACGCCCGCCCTAACCCATGGTCCCCCTTACCCGTGGTTCCCCCTTGGTCCCTGTCAGGATATCCAGTCCATCCCCGCTGCCTGGGACACGTCCACGGCGCTGAGGCGACTGCACAAGGAACTGGCGAACATCACGATCGATCCCCCGCCCATGTGCTCTGCAGGGCCAGTGGATGACAACATGTTCCAATGGAAGGGGACCATCATGGGACCCCCGGACAGCCCCTATGAGGGAGGGGTGTTCTGCCTAAACATACAATTCCCTCGAAATTACCCCTTCAGGCCTCCGGCGATTTCCTTCACCACCCCGATCTACCACCCCAATATCAACCGAAAGGGATATATCTGTGTCGATATTCTCAGGTCCCAGTGGTCTCCTATAATGACCATATCCAAACTCTTGCTGTCCATCAGCTCCTTGCTATGTGACCCCAACCCCAACCATGCCTTTGTTCCATCCATTGGGAGAATGTACCTAAAGGACAGGAAGGCATATGATACCATGGCGAGAGCTTGGACCAAGAAGTATGCTATGTGAGGGAGGGGCAAATGATAACCCCTCACCTCAATAAAACACCTGGCTGTTGAATGGGCTCTTCTTTGATTGCTTTCTGGGAGGAATCCTTTCCCTTCTCACATCTGCCTATGAGGGTGTGTGGAGGCCTGGTGGGAAGCAGTGTTTGGGGGAAGGGCAAGGTTGGGAGACGGGGTATTTTGAGAGAGGCTAGTAGTAATACATATTTGACTGAAACACTTCTTTCCTGCTTCAGGATGGGAAAGCAAGAACAAGGGGGTGGTGGGATTAGCAGGCATCCTTTAGCTCGCACAAGGTGGGGGAAACACTGGATGAAGAATAGGAAGATCATTAGGTATCTGGTTCATTCTGAGGTACCTGTGTCTTCAGGGTTTTTGCTTGGACCGACATGGAAGGTAAGCCACAGCCTCTTCTTTCAGGCCCACATTTAACTGTAGAAACATTAAGTGGATGAGGAGATGTCACAAAAGAAAACGAAGTCTTTTCTTCCAAGAATTCTCCACCCCCCCACACTACACTGCCCGCCTTTTTGACCCGTCTGCCACCCTCCACAGTCTGGGCTATATCCCCATTCTCAGGTCATGCTTATTGACAATAGAACACTTGTACAGGCTGCCCATGGTAGATGAGTGGATAAAAGCACTGTGGTATGTGCACACAATGGAATAAATAGTACATGGAAATCTGTCCCTTTGTGACAGTGTGGATGGACCTGAAAAACCTTAGGCTCCGTGAAATAAGCCAGTCAGAGGACGACAAATAAATACCATAGGATCTCTGTCATAAGGAGCATCTAATGAACAAACTGAAGTAACAAGGAAAATGGGGAGAGGATCCTAGAGAGCTGGCAGCCAGCTGTCAGAGGGGGTATGGGGTGCAGGCTAGGTGGGAAACCGGAAGGGAGTAAGAAAAGACCTTCCCAGATAACAGTATGGAGAAGACCAAGGGAAAAGGGGTGGGGCGGTGCAATAGAAGGGCGTGAAGGGGGACAGCGGGTGCTGCCAGAAGCAGACTTGAATGGGGTGGTGAACACACAATACAACATGCAAAGGATGAAGTGTAGACTCCCACGCTGCAAACCTGCATAATTTCACTCACCTGTGTCACCCCCCAGTAAGTGCAATTAAAAAATAACAGGATAGGAAAGTTTCCTTTCTTTGTGTAAATCTTTTCTCTATGAAAGAGTGTCCTCAATCCGTTGTCAGTGGAGCACTCCTGCGACTGAGCAGCAGTTTGGGTCCTGCTGCCTGCCTGCTAGGCTAAGTGTTAGAGGCAAAGGTTGGGTGGTGAAGGAAAGGGGTTAGGAACACCAGGAAGACAGACGAGAGAGACGCCAATGAAAACCACAATGAGATATAACCTCACAAGGTGAAAATGGCCATCATTGGATACATCTAATCGCCACAAATGCTGGCAGGGTTTGAAAACAAAGGCAACCATTTTGCCCTGTGGGTGGGAATGCAGAATGGGGAAGTCACGGTGGAAAACATGTTTGCATTTCTTCAGGTAATGGAACTGCCTGTTGGTCTATCAATTCCATTGGTGTATTTATACCCTGAGAATCCACAAAGATGCGCCATGCTACAGGTCAACATTATAAATGAGTAAGAACAATTAAGTAATCAGCGCCAAGGAGTGAGAGGGTCAGAATTCAAAAGGCAAGAGTGGCTAAACTCAAATACCAGGTGTGCAGGGACTTTGAGCATCCACGTGAGAGAGGATTTAGAGCTATGTGAAAGGGGCAGATCCTGATGACCTGACTGACAGGAGAGATTTTCCAAATTCTGCTTTCATAACATTAGGGTGCTGATTCCTTGCAGGATTGCTCATTGGTGTCATGAGAAAGAGGCATCTAACAGCCTTTTCAGGACCTTGGGACCCTACAGGCAGTCTGTGTGGTCCCTTTTTGCACTCTATGTCTGAGTGAGGCCATCTTTTCATCATTTCCTTCAACCAAAACAATATCTTCCAGTAGTTTGTAGAAAGGAGCAGACATACGAATGCCTCTGTCTTCCTTAAGCTGGCAAATAAAGAGATTTGCAGAAATAGAAAACAAAAACAAAAACAAAAACCGAAAAACCCAGGACACTACACTCATTAAATGTAGGTATTATTAATATATGCTGTTTACAATTTAATAAGAATCCATGGACATATAAGTAAATCTCTTTCCATGCATTAAATATATGCAAAGATAGATTGGGATAAACTACTGTGGGGGCTGAAAATGTTTAATGCTTTTCCTTCCTCCTTTTAAGTTCTTCAGGCTGGGCTAATAACCAAATTGATAGAGGTGGGCTGATAGGAGAAAATGCAAGTTCAATAGACGTTCATGGGTAATTCACACTAGCATGACACATCCACGGGAATTCCAAAGACAGTGAGACAACACCGGGTTGCTGGGACATTGTGGACAAAGAAGAAAAGGCAGGGTAACATGGTACTAGATTTTGAGGAATGCGAAAGAGTGATTTACAAGCAGTTGAGGAAGCGCCAAGCACACAGGCCAGGGCCTTAGTTCTGGGTGAATCCGCAACAATGGGACGCAGCAGGTACTCGGCTATGTGGACATGCCTTAAGCGGTCTACTCTTCACACTTAGTTCCATTAGGCTGAGGACATTCAGCAGTTTCTCTGTCTGAGTCTCTAGGGCAGGAAAGGGAGGAAGACCCACGGTTCCGAGAGTGGTTTGTTTCTTGATAAATAGCTTACGATTCCTTTCCCAAAAAGCACTTTCAGGACGGCAGAATTTTCCCTTCACTACAGCTGTTGGAAAGAGAAGGTCCGGCCAGAGGCGTCTGAGCAAACATGGTGAGCTTGGTTGGGAGGCATGTTATCAAGGGTGCACAGCGGGGAGCATTCCTTTGGTGTCCCTTTCCTTCCTGCACAGCACTTCAGGCAGACACCACCGGGTGGTCAGAGGTGAACTTTACTTACAAATTTCGGCCTCATAGCTTCAGCCAAGTGGTTTGCAGTGCACATATTTTGGCTAAGACGATCACTAGCTTCCAGTTCCATCCCTGGATTCACGGTAGTGCAGCTGGTTTGCAGGCGTTCCCTTTCCAGGTGCCTTCTGCCAGGACCTCATAGTCTAATCTGTGATGTTCGGTGGTTTCTGTTCTACTAAGAGCGAGTCACGTGTGTGGAGGATTTGACTTCCTTACGAATTGCAAATGAACAGATGCAACAACTGATCCACGGGAGGTAAAGTAAATGGTAAAAACACGTGTTACTTTGACAAGGCAGATGTAGAAATAGAACTGAGTCTCACATGTGCATTTGTGTCTGAGAGCTGGGAGTAGAGACCTGGGATGTGCAGAAAAGTTTATGTGGAAAAACCAACTGATTTAAACCCTCATTTTAAAAATTAATTAATTTATTTTATTCAGTTACAATTGTCTGGATTATCTCCTGTTCACTCCCCCACCCCGGGCAAGTCCCACCTCACTACTCCCCTCTAACCTCCCCTTTAAATTTATCCTTGTGTCCTATATAGTAGCTCCTATAGAGCACTGTCCCCGCTATGGCGTCCCAATGCCCTGTGGCTACTGTTACAATGTTCTTAATTTCAATATCTCTGGTTATATTTTGTTTGCTTTTTCTTTTCTTGATTATGTTCCAGTTCAACGTGAGATCCTCTGCACCCCAATGTTCAGAGCAACACAATTTACAATAACCAAGTACTGGAAGTAACTTAAGTGCCCATCAGTTAATGAGAGGATCCAAAAAGTATGGTACTTTCAGACAATGGAATTTTACGCAGCGGAGAGAAAGAAGGAGCTAATACCCTGTGCAATGGCATGGGTGAAAGTTGTGGGCATTATGCTAAGTGAAATAAGGCAGGTGTTGAGAGAGAAATACTATTTAGCGCCCCTTGCCTGCACCGCTTTTTCTTTTCTTTTCTTTTCTTTTTTTTTTTTTTGCGAATTTATAGGATTAATGCTGACAGCAAAGGGTAACCAATCTCCTGAGTGGAATTAAAGGCTCAATGAAGAGTCAAAGAGTCTGACTACATGAATTATATGTTGAAGGGTAATGTGTCTAATTATATTTTCCAAATGATCTTAAGTAATCCATGCATTTTGAAAGGATATCTACCATTTGAAATGGACACTAAAGACTGCAAAATAGGCACGTGTGGAATCCAATGAGTTCTATAACCTAACAAAAATGTAGAAACAGGGATGATACGAAACAGAACGAGGGTTGTCGCAAGGGAAGCGGCTGGGTGAATGGAAGAAGAAGGTGAAGGGATTACTGGAAGGACAGCTGTTCAGGATCCTTGGACACGGATCACAATGGGGGGGTGGCCAGAGGGAAGAGGAGCGGCAGCTGGGTGCAGGAGAGCAAAGGGGGAAGAGGGGTGAACAACTGTATTAGCAGAAACAACCCCCAAAATGTACATTAAAAACTAGTCCCTTCAAAACAACTTGGCCAATAATTGGCAGTGTTCCCTTCCCTCCTCACTAAACCCACCACAGAACTCTACCCACAGGAAGAACACATTGTGTCCTGGCTCCGGTTCCTGTGCCATGCTCTGAAATATTCCGAGAAGGTATTTCCGGGACATTGTCCGCACAGTTCCTGGATCTCCACTGAGAATTTGGCTTATTCAGGTAACTGGGCCACAGTCACTGGCAAAATGGATCAGTTCACTGAGTTCCTTGTGGAGGCCAGGTAATGGAATCAAAGTACCTTGGAAGAAAGTGTAGCACTTCTGCTCTGAGTGAATGAGATTCCGATGTAAATACACATCATCCATGGCGATGAGAGAGGCAATTGTGAGAAGCAACTATGACTGCTGGAACTATGCTGTGACTCCAAGGGGAGAAACAGCGTTAACACTCCATTTATCAAAATTTCAGTGTACTTGATGGTTTCATGAATGGTAATAATATTGCAAAACAAAGGATAGATCAGGTCCTTGGAGTCTTATCCATTGATTGAGAGTATAATTCAAATCGTATCTACCAGGTAACCAACTTTAGAATCTAAGCACATGCTTTCTATGAGAGAACTAAGGGAATGATATATACACACGTACATAATTCTTTCTGTACGTCTACACATGCATTCTTTCAGAAAGAAATTAACATTATTTTGAAAAATAATTGTATGTATCATGTGCATAGAAAACATGGAGAAAAACATTTTTTACACTCACCTCCTGACTGGAAATATTTCTCATCGAATGGAAATGTGTGTTTTTCAAGGGAGGGAACAAGAAGAAATGAGGAAAGAACACTGTAAAAAAGTTTGTTCCTCTGCCGCGATATTTAATGTTTCCATTCGTTATTATATATGAAATAATAGAGAATGCTTGAATATCACTTGCAAACTGAGAACTGACTTTCTTATAACTTTCAAACTGAAAGACATTCGGTGAAATATAAACTTACCATGAGGAGAAATATCTGGGGATAGGAGAAGAAATATATTTGTATGCAGTTTTCCTTTCTCACACGTGACAAAACAGACAGACGTGACATTTTGTTCCGTCCTGGGATTCAGCGAAAGGCAAATACCCATTAGGTCTGATTCTATATTTCACCAATTGCGTGGATATCCAAGACATTATCGTCGCAATATTGATTCCAGTATGGCAGTGGTAAATGTTACGTGTGTCATCCCGAGCTGTGCTGAGTCAGTCCATGTTAGATTTACTCCGAGGAAACGTCATTGCTAGAAAATGTACATTTTCCCTTTCCACAGACAAGTGCTTGACAAGAAATAGTCTGGCTAGTACGACAGCAGCAAGTGAATGACTGGGTCTTTCGTCCTGAGCAGCTATGAAGACGAACCTATTGTTCACTTGATGTACACAGCATCACAGTACCTCTTCAATAGGCATATTTCATGTGGGAACATGGAGATAAGGCCTCAATCGAAGGATTTTGTAAAAATAAAACACTTGTTAAACGCCTGAGCCCTTGTTTTGGGTATGATAATTGAATGTCATCTCTGTTCTTGATTTTGTCAGAAAAGGACAGGCTACCCTTTACATTCTTGACATCTCTCAGGATTAGGAAGTAAGCCTCCAATTCTGCTCTTCTCATCACTGTGCTTGCACCTGGTATGACCATTCTTGTCTTCAACCATTGTTTTCCTTTTGGAAACAGTCTCTGGAGGCTACTCTCATTGTCACTTCCGTCTTAGAGCAGACAGGAGACTAGGCAGGGAATGTCTTAAAATGGGATAGTACAGGGAACCGAATGAAGGCTCCTGTCTTCCATATTACGAAACCACTTAGCTAGGGTGACTTAACACACAGAAACCTATGGAAGATTCAATAGAATAATAAACTTCTCCTTTATTACTCCCTCCAGTCATATTAACAATATTACACATCACATTTTTTTAACCGTTTGGGGTTTGTTAGAGACAGAAACATCAATCTGAGAGTGAAGCATCAATCATTGCCTCTCATTCACAGCCCACGTGGGGACCGAACCTGCATCCAGGGCACGTGCCCTATGGCAATCAAACCAGCACCTTCTGTCTGTGTAGGGTGACACAAAACCGATGTAGCCACACCTGGGAGGGCTAAATATCCCTTACCTCTACGCTATGGTGAAGAAAAGTAGGGCTTTGGAGGCACCCGGGACTGCCTTCATCACAGTCTCGTGATGCAGCTTTGAATAATTTTGTATCTCTTTGAGCCTCAAGTTTCTGATTGGCAAAATAAAATAAATTATACTTCATCCAAGAAATGGTTTTGAAGTCTCAGTGAGAAAATGTTATTTGGAAACAGTAACTATCCACCCAATAATTCTAGGCTTTATGGAAATAGTAATAAATATTTCCTCCCTCAACAAATTGCAGTACCATTGGAAAGACACTAGAGTCACCTCTGGCGAAGACACAGGCATACGTAGATGCCCTTTCCCTCCTCACACAGCCAAAACAAGGAGAGCAATGAATTTAAAAACAAAAACCAGCCAGAAACTGGCAGAAAATGGAACTGGATGAGAGTCCAACAACCAAGGAGTTACAGACTAAACATTCACACAGACCAGTAGGAGGTTAGAAGCGGCAAGTAGGGGTGGAGAGGACTCGCAGCAGGAAGGTGGCTGGAGAACTGGGACGGGAGAGGCGGCCCTGGCAGACAGGTGGCTGGTGGACCAGGCAAGGCAGCAGCTCCAGAGCGAGGGGTAGCATATTAGCTAGCAGATCAATGGAGATGAACAACGGTGGAGCGAAATGGACGACGCAAGCCAGGGCTCCAGCGCAGCTAAATAAAACCTCAAACCTCTGCTTGGAAACACCTGAGGGGTTTGCAGCAGCACAGAACACTCTCAGCCTCACAGGAGAGTTCCTTGGAGAGACACACAGAGTCTGAGAACGTATACAAAACCACTCCCCTGAGAATCAGCTTCACATGGGACAGTTTTGATTGTGGGTAGTAGGGGAAGTGACTGAAAGCCAGCAGAGAGCTAGGCAAGCAGCATCGTTCCCTGTCACACCCCTCCCCAAAATACGGCTCACAGCACGGCCAGGTGGGCTGCCCTAATGAAACCCTAAGGCTCTGCCCATTACCACATAAGAGGCACTCTGAAACAAACAACCAAAAACACATGGCCCAAATGAAAGAAGAGATCAAAGCTCCGACAAAAATGCAGCTAAGTGATGAAGGGTTAGCCAACCTACCAGAGGCACAGTTCCAAATGCTGGTCGTTGTGATGCTCAGCAATTGGCTGAGTATAGTCACAACATAGAGGAACAAGTGCAGCCTAGGAAAAGTGAAATAGAGGAACATGTTCAGGGAACCAACACGGACGGGAAGGAAAGCGGGACTGAGACGAACAGTTTGGAGCAGAAGGAAGAAAAACACATTCAACCAGAACAGAATGAAGAAACAACGATTCAAATCATTGAGGAGAGTCTTAGGAACCTCCAGGGTAATTCTAAGTGGTCCAACATCCAAATCATAGTGGTGGCAGGAGGACAAGAGGAAGAACAAGAAATGGAGACATTCTTTGAAAAGTGAATGAAGGACAACTTCCCCTATCTGGCACAAGAAACAGCCTTCCAGAAAGTCCAGGAAGCCCAGAGAGTCCCAAGGCAGTTGGACCCAAAGAGGAACAACCAAGGCACAGCACAATTACATTGCCCGAGATTAAAGATAAGGAGAGAATCTGAGAAGCTGCAAGAGATAAGGAGACAGTTACCTACAAAGGAATTCCCAAAAGATTGTCAGCTGATTTCTCAACAGAAACATTGGAGGCAAGAAAGGGCTGGGAAGAAGTATCCCAAGTGAAGAAATGCAAGGAACTCCATCCAAGATTGTTCTATCCAGCAAAGCTGTCTTTTCGAACGCTCGGGCAGATAAAGTGCTGCCCAGACAAGTTCAATTTAAAGGAGTTCATCATCTCCAAGCCCTTATTATATGAAAAGATACAGAAAGTTGCCTAAGGAAAAAGAAGGTAAAAAAAAAAAAAAAATGCGAATAAAATGACAGCAAAGTCACATCTATCAACAACCTAACCTTAAAAGCAAAAATAAAAACACACTACGCAGACAATTCCAACAGGAACTGAATTGCAGAAATGGAGGTAATATGGAGGGTTATTAGCGGGAGGGGGTGGACCGACAACGGGGGAAAAGGTACAGGGAATAAGAAACATTAATGATAGGAGCAAAATAGACCGGAGGAGGTAAGGGTGGTATAGGAAGAGGAACGGGAATGACATTATTGATACAGGAAAACAAAGGCAGCGATGACACAATACCCCTGGTTATTTTTCTTCTATGACTGTGTTCTGTCTTCCTCACTGGTTTCCACTCTTTCTATTCCTAACGCTAGGCTCTCATCAAAGTCAGGTTTTTCTTTTGTTTTAACTTCAAAACTTAATTTTTATTTTTTAGCCATAAAACACGATTTTCATAAAACCCTTCTACTAGGTTTAATTTTTAATAGATATTGATTTAATTTTATGTTTATTCAGTTATAATTGACTGCATTTCCTCCCCATCCCTGCACCTCACCCTAGCCAGTCCCACCTCCCCCAGCCACCTCAAAACTCCCCTTTGATTTTCTCCTTGGGCATTTTAGAGTAGTAGATCCTGTAGACCACTCTCCCCTCTATCCCCTCCCTCTTCCCCTCTGACTATTGTACCATTGTTCTTAAAGTCGTATGTGTCTGTTTCTCTTTTGTTTCCTTTTTTCCTCAGTTGATTATGTTGTCCTTAAAGGTGAGATCATTTGGTATTTCTCCCTCACAGCCTGGCGCATTTCACTTAACCTAATGCTGTCCAGTTCCATCCATACCATTGCAAAGTGTATCAGCTCCTTCTTTCTCTCTTCGGTGCAGATTTCCATTGTGTAAATGTACCATAGTTTTTGGATCCACTCATTAGCTGATGGGCACCTAGGTAGCCTCCAGCACTGGGCTATTGTAAATCGTGGTGCTATGGACATTGGGGTGCACAGGTTCTCTGGCATTGGTGTTTCAGTGTTCTAAGGGTACAATCCCAGCAGTGTTATTTCTGGGTCAAACGGCTTTTCCATTTTTAGTTTGCAGAGGAAATTCCATACAGTTCTCCACAGTGGCCGCACCAGTCTGCATTCGCACCAACAATGTCCTGGTTGTCCCTTTTCTCCTCATCCTCTCCGACATCCGTGTCTTGCTTTGTTTATGTTGGCCACTCCGGCTGTTGTGAGATGGAACCTCATTGTGGTTTAATTTTATAAACGAAGAACACAGTAGAAGGAATCAAAAGCAGGATCGGGGGAGCTGAGGACCGCCTCAACAAATTCACTTTTCTCTATACTTTCTTTCGAGTATTTATCGTTATTGTTCCTTTATTCGTGCAAGGGGTTTTCTATTACTCATCCATGCAGACTAGGATTATTGGGATTGTATTATGCGGTGGAGATTGCTGCTAAAATGCCTTGGAGAAAGACGACAAAGGTAAATTAGGCAGGGTCTCAGGCCTCAGAAAATGTGCAGCCCAGTGTAGCTCCGATGTTTAACGCCTCCTGCGGTCTTCTATTGCATACTATAACGTGTTCATTGGATGTTTCTTAAAGTCATTGGACAATAAGAAGCACAGTCGTCTTCTATTTAAAAACTAGTTGCAATCCCGTGTCACGCAATTGAATCAGAGCAATTATTATTGTCCCAAGTTCAAGGATCATAAATTCGAAGTCCATCTGCCTTTTCTCCCACTGCCATCTTTACACGTATTACAAGATTTTGATCCATCTTCCCCAAATTGTCTTTATCCTTCATCTCTTCCCTTGCCATTCTACTGCTAAAACTGCAGTTCCAAAGTAGTAGGAACATGTCAGCGATGGTCTCTACGTGACCTATCTGTCCTTGATTAAAGAATTTTGTATGAGAGACACTGGGGTAGGGTTGAGGGATGGGGAGACAGGCAGAAAATTGTAAGTGAATTTTTTTTTTTTCTCAGAGAGACCCTGAACTAAAACCCAACAGCCAGAAGCAAGAGGGAGTTGCGGGGAGATAATGAGGGTGGGGAAGGGGGCAGGGGTATCAGGAACAT